>NC_022017.1:4875878-4883688 GCF_000317375.1 Microtus ochrogaster
AAAAAAAAAAAAAATTAAAATGGAAATGGGTAAGGCATATCCATCTCCTGGCTCCTTCTCCTATAGGCCATGACTTGCTTTTATCCAGTCAGGATTAGACACTAAATGCTAAGTATTTCAGCACATTGTATCCATCCTTACAGAGTTGTGCTTTTAAGGTTAGCAAAATGAGAAACTAGGAAGAAAAAGATAGGAGTTACAGGTTATAAATACCTGTAATGTATGGCTGATCAGAGCCAAGTGTGATTACCTAGGGAAGACTCACAGAGAGGTAATTGTTAAACATTTTGATAGAGAATGAAATCATTTGGAAATGAGGAATTGCATATCGGTAAGGAGAGAAACCAGTGAAGGTTTGACCCAGGGAGTGATCGACCATCTTGTCTTGTGTAAAGATAAAAACAGACAGTGCCCCACCTGAATCAGAAGGATTTCAATTTCAAGGCCAGCCTGGGTTGCTTGCTGTGCGCTCAGGCCCTCCCCAGAAAAAGAAAGAAAGAAAGAAAGAAAGAAAGAAAGAAAGAAAGAAAGAAAGAAAGAGAAAAAAGAAAAGCTCTTAAAAGAAGATAAGGTATCCTGGGCATTGGTGGCATGCGTCTTTAATCCCAATCCCGTGGGTTGGGGGCAGAGGCAGGAGGATCTCTTGAGTTTAAGGCTAACCTGGAGGGGAGAGAGAGTAAGGTATTTACGATATGTTATTAAGGTATTATGATAGGGCATTTATGTGCTTTTAAAGATATTTTCCTGGGACCGGAGATAGAGCTCAGTTAATACAGTGTTTACCTGCTATGTACAAGACCCTATATGTTCCCAGCACCTACCCCCACAGCAGGACAGGAGACTTTCTCACCGTCCTTGGTTGAAGCCTGCTGATATAAATGAGACTCACTGACTTTATGTCTTCTCTTTTGACGACAGTCTAGGGACATATGCCTCCTTACATGGAAGAATCTACTGCAAGCCCCACTTCAACCAGCTCTTCAAGTCTAAAGGCAATTATGACGAAGGCTTTGGGCACAGACCGCATAAGGCTCTTTGGGCAAGCAAAAGTGAAAATGAAGAAACCACAGAGAGACCAGCCCAGCCTCCAAATGCAGGGGAGACCCCCCATAGCCCTGGGGTAGAAGATGCCCCCATCGCTAAGGTGGGTGTCCTAGCTGCAAGTATGGAAGCCAAGGCTTCCTTTCAGAGGGAGAAGGAAGATAAGCCAGCTGAGACCAAGAAACTGAAGATCGCCTGGCCACCCCCAGCTGAGCTTGGTAGTTCAGGAAGTACCATGGAGGAAGGGTTCAAAGTCTCTAAGCCTAAGTGGCCTCCTGAGGAGGAAACTGGCAAGGCAGAGGCTCCCGAGGACGTAGACCTGGACCTGAAGAAGCTGAGGCGCTCTTCCTCGCTGAAGGAGCGGAGCCGGCCATTCACTGTAGCAGCCTCATTCCGAACCTCTTCAGTCAAGAGCCCCAAGACGTCTCCTCTCGGGAAAAGCTGGAGCACGTCGGAGCAGAATGAGGAGTTTGGAGGAGGGTTAGTATCAGAAAGGAAACGCATGGAAAGTGCCGAAGGCCCTGGGCAGAATGGAAATGTGGACAAGGCACGCCGCCAGAGCAGGGATTCCGCCAGGGAGGAAGCGGTGAGGAGTAAGGACATTCATGGTGTTGAGCTGGAGAGTGAGAATTTCATAGAAAACGGAGCAAACATAGATGAAGATGATAGCAATGACCTCACGCAGCAATCACAACTAGAACCCGAGTCTCCGAGTTGGTCCCGCTTTGTGGACACCACTCCTCCTAAAGAATTCACTACCCAGAATCAAAAATCTCAAGATGTTGGGTTCTGGGAGGGGGAAGTGGTCAGAGAGCTGTCTGTGGAGGAACAGATAAAGAGAAATCGGTACTACGACGAGGATGAGGATGAAGAATAACAGAATGCCGTGGTGCTGGCCTAAAACTCCCACAATGCTGGTCTCACTTCCCTTTATCAAGTGGTGCACAGAGACAGGCAGCTTGGCGCCAACTGTCATCTATGTGGGAGCCACTTGGGAAAGAAATTCCTGCTACCAAAACAGAAAACAAACAAAGAGAATCCATTCTAAGTACATTATTGAAACTCCATTTTAAGCCTGGTATGGTGGTAGACACCTTTAATCACAGCACTCAGAAGGCAAGGCAGCAGATCTCTGAGTTCGAAGCCAGCCTGATCTACAAAGAAGTTCTAGAACAACCAGAGCTGCACAGAGAAAACCCATCTCAAAAACTCAAAAAGGAAGAACAAGAGAGAGAAAGAAAAGAAAGAAACTCCATTTTTAGCAGCGAAGAATGCATAAGGGCTAAGCGAGGATTCCCTGGGTAATGCAGCCAGCGCCCACTGCATTTCCAAAAGTCAATATTAAAATGTCTAGACGGGGACACATTTTCACACTACAAATAAAACCATTGTGGATTGGAAACAAACAGAACAGATTTAGGTGCCTCCATATCATGACCAGAAGCACTTTAGTATAAAGGGCAAGTGTAGATATTTTTACCAATTTCCTTTTTTAGTACTCAATGTTAAATCAAGTATTTAGTCTTTCAAAAATTTTTTATGCATTTCTTCCCGCTGGTAAATATGGGAAACTATCGCTTTGCATCCTGCTCTCTGCATTTTTGATTACTAAGGTATTATACAGCCACCTGTGGCCCAGTGAGATGGCTCACTGACTAAAGGTGCTTGCTACAGAAACCTGGCCACCTGAGTTCCATCCACAGCACCCACGTAGAGGTGAGTGAGCAGGTGCCACAAAGTTATCATCTGACAAATGTGCCCTGTGGCACACACGCCCATCAAAAATAATAAACAATCAAAAAAGATAAGCCACCCTTCCGAAATAACTTGGAGACAAAGACCAGCCTATATGCTTTAGTGCTTGTAGAGACCCAGCTGTACCCAGACTGTAGCATTTGCCAGTGTGTTTGTCTGATCTCTAGGTGATTGCCTCCTCTTTTTGATGGCTTTGTACACTTTACTGAAAGCTGGAATGTTTTTATAATACCTTTGGATTAGTGTTCACCATGCTCCCTGTAGAACACAATGAAGACAACTCCAGGAGATAACAGGAGGGACAGCCTGAGCTCAGACCTCTGCCTATCAGCTCTGAGGTACTGATTTTTTTGGCAGATAATATTTCCAGGGTTAGATTAAATCAGTTTTAGGTCTTTCTTCTTGGATAGTGGCCTAGCTTGAGTCTCTGGTGTGCTAGAAGACAGGGCTGAAAGCCACCGACAGGAGGAAGTTCATTTCCTCATGCAGGTCGTAGTCTGTGGTCCTCAGAGGAAGCCGGGCAGGAACCTGGAGGCTTGCTTTTGTGTACAACCAGGGTTGCCTGCCGGGGTTGACTCTGCTCACAACAACAAAACCCACAGACTGAGGTTCCCAGACCATTCATTCTGTTTCTCAAGTTGGCAAAAACTAGCCCAGGTAGTTTTCTCTGGCTTTAGAACATTCTTGAGTGAGTACAGGGTACATTTGTTAAATGTGGCTGACATCACGAATCATGTATGGGGGGTGTTTTTAAGGTAGAGGCCTTTGGGCATTTGTGGAGATGTTAAATAATGCTTTCTTATAGTCTTTAGCCTAAAACTTTTTTATTCAATAAAGCTTTTAATTTACATTTCAACTTTCCACTGTTCGTTCGTTTCCATTGTTAGGGTCTCCCGTCTCCTGACGTCAGCAGTTTGAGGGGGAATGTGCTGGAAATCCGTTTCACCACTAGATGGTGACATTGAGCTGAATTGTGAATTTTCATCCACCCTGAAGGAAGACAAAAATTTTCTGGAAAATTGCAAGTAATTTGGCAAGAGAATTAGTATGTACTTTCAAAATGAGCTGTTTGTTTTGCCAATTCCAATTCCAGTGGTGGTTTTTACTGTTTATTGTATTCAACATTTAGTAATTCACCTTACGATTTTGCCTAACATGCAAAATATAATTTCCAACCATCTCTGCTGAAAATTCCTGTTTTTCAGTCTGGGTGTGAGCATGTTTAGTTGTCTATTTCTTCTGCAGAGTCGACTGTTCAAGCGTTTGCTTCTGTTGTTAATTTGTTGTTTTAATACTACCCTGGAAAACCAGGTGTGGTGGCCCATGCCTATAATCCCAGGACTCAGGAGGCTGAGGCAGGAGGATTACTGTGAGTTGGAGGCCAGCCTAAGCCACAAAGTAAGACCCTGTCTCAACAAAACAAAGCAAAAAGACACTGGAGAGATAGCACAGCATTTTAGAGTGCTTGCTGTTCTTCAAAGGACCCAAGTTTAGCTCCCAGCACCTGCATGGTGGCTCACAACATCCTACTTCCAGTTCTAGAGGGTCCGACACCCTCCACTGACATCCACAGATAGATATCTATCCAACCAAAATATACACTTAAATGAAGATTATAAGCAAGCTGGAGTGGTGACTTGCTCTATCATCTCAGCATGCAAGATGCAGAGGCAGTTTTCTATGATTGGATTTTTTTGGATGTAGGTATACTTTGGGGACAGTTTGTTATATCATCCAGCATCTTCTCTAGTCTCTTTTGGTTTTTTCGAGACAGGGTTTCTCTGTAGCTTTGGAGCCTGTCCTGGAACTAGCTCTTGTAGACCAGGCTGGCCTCAAACTCACAGAGATCCACCTGCCTCTGCCTCCCGAGTGCTGGGATTAAAGGCCTGCACCACTCTTCTCTAGTTTTATGAATATATGGCAAAGTACCCCTGCTCTTGCCTTCATCCCTTGCTGAAATCTACTATGCTCAGTGAAGATTTAGTGCACCAACCTCACTGACACAGGAAATACCCAGGCCTGGCCTGCGCTTCACTGCCCCTACTGTGTACCTTCCCCTTTGATCTCTCCACCTTGCACAGACTAAACACGCTGGATTTTGTACAAAGCAACTTGAGTGCTGTGGACAGCCACTGGATGTCACCATGTGGCGGGGCTTCAGGGAAAGCAGGCTGAGTGCCGTGGACAGCCACTGGATGTCACCATGTGGTGGGGCTTCCTGGACTGAGGTTACTGTCTCTGTGCCTTTCAGGGGATGAGACAGACATCATTACTATGAAAGTATAAAGAATGAAACAAAGTCACTGAGTTTGATATACTAATGTCTCTGTCATGAGAATGGCCCAGTAACACAAACATCTTTAGAAAACAGTACAGTCCTAGAGTCAAACAAAAGAGGGGTACCTTCTTTTGTTTCCTGTGAGGAAAACAGGAAAAGGGGCCATCTTTGGACTACATAGGGTTCAGGAGACCGTTCCTGTCTGCTGTAGATCAGCCGGCAGCTGGCTGTTTGGACAACACCAGGCTGTGTGAAATTGCTTTATGTGAGATCTCTGTCAGAAATGGTGGCTAGCTGGAGCCCTGTTCAGGGTAGAAGTCAGCAAGGCGAAAGGGCGTCTCCCTCAGGGTTGGCAGGTCCCAGTTCCAGAGGTTCATAGGCTGGGTTTCTGAGAATCTCTGGGGTGTCAGCTAGAGGCCAACGCCCAGGATTTAGACTGGCAACTCTGAGGCTGTCTGTCAGCCAGGGTTTACATTTCCTAAGTCTCACCTGCTGCCTTTGGCTCCTCACAGCCTCTATACTGCAGTCTCAGCTTCTCTGTCATCTCTATTTTCTAGATACTTCTGCCTCTGCTGGGCCTTCTCACAGTCTACTGTAGTGGGGGCTGTGGGGCTGCATTCTGCCACCCAGCTCCCGCCACCGGCTAGCTTTACCCGAAATAACAACACACAAACTGTATTCTTTTAAACGCTGCTTGGCCCATTATATCTAGCCTCTTCTCGGCTAACTCTCGCACCTGGACACATTTCTAATAACGTGTGTAGCACCCTAAGGTGCGCTTAACGGGAAGATTCTAGCCTATGTCCATCCTGGGTCGGAGTTCATTGCGTCTTCCCGGGAGAGGGGAGCATGGCCTCTGAGCTCACTTCCTCTTCCTCCCAGCATTTTGTTCTGTTTACTCCTCCCACCTATGTTTTAACCTATGAGGCCAAGCAGTTTCTTTATTTTTTAACCAATGGCCTTCCTCCATCATTTCCCCTTTTTCTGTTTAAACAAAAAAAACAAAGGCTTTAACTTTAACATAGCAAAATTACATATAACAAAACAGTTATCAAGTAAAAATTACAATATTTACATCTATTTTATCTTTATCATAACTAAGGAAAACTATAACTATAACTAACTATTCTTCAACTCCATCAAAGACTCCAGAAAGATACAATATTACCTAAGCAAACAAGAAATAAGCAACTTTCAAACTACAAATGACAGAGACATCTCGCTGCCTGGACAGTGACCCAAAGTTTCTCTGTACCGTCGGGGCATCCATCTTCAGCCTACAGGCCCATAGTTTCCAGCAGACATTTCCATGAAGCAGGAAATTTCAAAGTCAGTTCAGTCACTATCTGCTGTGTCCTGCAGAATGTCTCACAGACTCCTTCATGAACCAGGAACCCCGAAAGATCATCTCACCTTTAGGCAAGTTCAGTAGTCCTCTCTCTGTGGGTTCTCTGTGTCCAGTTTATGCAACAGTCCAGGTTAGAGCAGTTTCTTGCCCAAATGGCTATCAAACTCCATAAGGATCCTCTCCGATGCCCATCTTCTTCTTGAAGTAGATTGGTGCTACCAGGAGCAGACATGTCTCATTGTCATGAAAAACCCTAAGTTATTAAAACATTAAATAGCATATTCCGTAGTCTTTGAAAGATATGAAGAATGCAGATCTAACTAAAATATATATATATCTAGAAAATCTAACTAACATAACTACAAGCTTGACTATTATCAATGATTATCCATTAACAACCTATATACATTACATTTTTAAATGAACTACACAATCACAATACCTTAATCAAGATCAGAAACACATATACGTATAACAAAATTGACCTTAAATTTAAATCACTAAAGCAAAATCCATATTAATGTAAATTATTCATACCTATATCATATCCCCCTTTAAATGTAAAAGAACATTTATAAACAATGTGTGGGAACATGGGCGTAGTTTTTTCTCTCCAAACTGCTTCCTGCTGAATGGGGGTGTTGTTAATTAGGTCTTTCATGGTATAACCTGTGTGCTAGATTCATCTCAGTTGGCAGTTGAATGAAGTAATTTTCTGAAGGTGTTCACAGCAACCTTTAAGGAGGGTGTGGTCCATCATACCATACTGGGATAGAAGCAATCCACAGAGTTTCATCCTCTGTGAAAACAAAAGAAGAATCTCTTTTCCAAAGTATCATATCCTTAGATCCAAATTCTGAAGTCAAGGTATTTTCAAACTATCTGTCTTGGATTAGTTCAGCAGCATTTATAAACAAATATCTTTTAGCAGCTGTTGCTCCTTCCTCGGCATTCAAACAATTCAAAGAGAGCATAATAGCATACAGTATCAAAATTCTCTGTTTATTTTCCATCTTTGTACGGCTTTATTTTAACTCTATTTTGTTTATTTTTACTTTTTGAGACAGGTTTTCTGTATATCTTAGTCCTGGAATAACTCTGAAGACCAGGCTCTCCCTGAACTCTCAGAGATCCGCCTGTCTCTGCCTCCCAGGCATTGGGATTAAAGGTGTGCGCTACCACACCCAACTACTCTCTTTCTTCCTTTTTTTTTTTTTTGTTTTTTACTTTAAGAACTTTAACTTTTCCGGGCGATGGTGGCGCACGCCTTTAATCCCAGCACTCGGGAGGCAGAGGTATGCGGATCTCTGTGAGTTCGAGACCAGCCTGGTCTACAGAGCTAGTTCCAGGACAGGCTCCAAAGCCACAGAGAAACCCTGTCTCGAAAA
>NC_022017.1:4885932-4890320 GCF_000317375.1 Microtus ochrogaster
GCTTGCTTGCCTCTAGCAAGCAGAGTAGACCAAAGAAATTGTTGCTACCAAGAAAACATGCTTTACTCTTTCCCAAATTTTCTCAGGCTTTCAGTGGATACAGTTGTCCACACGTTGGGCAGCCATTCTGTTGTAAGGAGCTGCTGGTTGCATTCCGCCACCCAGCTCCTGCCACTGGCTAGCTTTACCCGAAATAAACATTGGCTGAAAAAAAAAAATAAAAAAATAAACATTGGCTGGCCCATTTCTATTAATGTGTGTAGCACCCCAAGGTGCGCTTACCAGGAAGATTCTAGCCTACGTCCATCCTGGGTCAGAGTTCATCGCATCTGCCCGGGAGAGGGGAGCATGGCCTCTGAGCTCATTTTCTCTTCCTCCCAGCATTCTGCTCTGTTTACTCCTCCCACCTATGTTTTAACCTATGAGGCCAAGCAGTTTCTTTATTTTTTAACCAATGACCTTCCTCCATCAGTCTACCCTAGATCAGGACTCCTTTCCTCCCAATAAGCTTTGTGTGACTAAGGTATATAGATGTATAAAGTAGGTATACAAACAAAATGTTTAATAATGATAATAAATCATATATATAAAATGGCGGGAGAAGGCCGGGCGATGGTGGCACACGCCTTTAATCCCAGCACTCGGGAGGCAGAGGCAGGCAGATCTCTGTGAGTTTGAGACCAGCCTGGTCTACAGAGCTAGTTCCAGGACAGGCTCCAAAGCCACAGAGAAACCCTAGATCCACCTGTCTCTGCCTCCTGAGTGTTGGGATTGAAGGCGGGCACCATCACGCCCAACTGAATTATTTTTATGTGTAGAAGTTCTTTGCCTCTATGTGTATCTGTGCATCACATATGTGACTGGTGCCATGAAGGCCAGAAGAGAAAACTGATCCCTTGCAACTGGAATTACAGATGGTTATGATCTGTTATGTGGGTGCTGGGAATTGAACTTGGGTCCTCTGGAAGAACAGCCAGTGCTGCCCTGAGCCATCTCTCCAGCACAAGTATTTAGTTAGTTAGTTAGTTAGTTAGTTAGTTAGTTAGTTAGTTAACAGGGTTTCTCTGTAGTTTTGGAGCCTGTCCGGGAACTAGCTCTTGTAGACCAGGCTGGCCTCGAACTCACAGAGATCTGCCTGCCTCTGCCTCCCGAGTGCTGGGATTAAAGGCGTGCGCCACCACCACCCAGGTACAAGTATTTATTTTAAAACAATCCTTTGGTATACATATAATTTTACTCTTTATAAAATCAAATGGATTTCTTGTTTACTTTTGCATAATTAAAACTTGAATATTTGCACATTAAGTCTTTGCTTACTTTTAGATTGGTTTATTTATGTATATGAATGTCTTGCCCGCATGCAGTATGTATGTGCGCCACAGGAGCGCCTCATATTCCAGACGTCAGAAGAAGGCATATGACCCTGGAACTGGAGTTAAGGTGTTTGTGAGCTACCATGGGGGTTCTAGGAAGCAAGCCTGATTTTTTTTGTTTTTCTTTTTTTTTAATATTTATTTACTTATTAATTATGTATACAATATTCTGTCTGTGTGTATGCCTGCAGGCCAGAGGAGGGCACTAGACCCCATTACAGATGGTTGTGAGCCACCATGTGGTTGCTGGGAACTGAACTCAGGACCTTTGGAAGAGCAGGCAATGCTCTTAACCTCTGAGCCATCTCTCCAGCCCCCTTTTTTTTTCGTTTTTCGAGACAGGGTTTCTTTGTGGTTTTAGAGCCTGTCCTGGAACTAGCTCTTGTAGACCAGGCTGGTCTCAAACTCACAGAGATCCGCCTGCCTCTGCCTCCCGAGTGCTGGGATTAAAGGCATGCGCCACCACCGCCCAACTTTTTTAAGGTTTTTCAAGACAAGGTTTCTCTGTAGCTTTGGAGCCTGTCCTGGAACTAGCTCTTGTAGACCAGGCTGGTCTCAAACTCACAGAGATCCGCCTGCCTCTGCCTCCCGAGTGCTGGGATTAAAGGCATGCGCCACCACCGCCCAACTTTTTTAAGGTTTTTCAAGACAAGGTTTCTCTGTAGCTTTGGAGCCTGTCCTGGAACTAGCTCTTGTAGACCAGGCTGGCCTCTCACAGAGATCTGCCTGCCTCTGCCTCCCAAGTGCTGGGATTAAAGGTGTGCACCACCACCACCTGACAAGCAAGCCTGGGTCTTTAGCAACAAGATGTTTTTAAGTGCTAAATTGTTTCTCCAGCCCCTGCATATTAAATCTTAATCTTTGGTATTTGTGGTAGTTTGAATGTAATTGGCTTCCATAAACCTATAGGGAGTAGCACACTATTAAGAGGTATGGCCTTGTTGGAATAGGTGTGGCCTTGTTGAAGGAAGTGTGTCCCTGTTGTGAGGGAAGTCTCCTTTGCTCAAGGTAGGCTCAGTGTGATGCTCAGTTCACTTCCTGTTGCCTTCTGATCAAGATGTAGCCAGCCCATGTCTACCTGCACACTTCCATGCTCCCCACCACCTCAATTAAATGTTTTCCTTTATAAGAGTTACCATGGTGTCTCTTCACAGCAATAGAAACCCAACTAAAGCATCTTCAACACTTTTTTTTTTGCAACGGGGTCTCATAGTGTGAGCCTGGCTGGTTACCTCTATTTCCTGAGTGCTAGAAATGTAATAGTTATATTTTAATAATTTAATAGTTAGAGTTTATAATTTTGAGTACACAAACCCCACTTCACATATTTAGCACAAATGGCAGAATTAAGAGGCTGGAAAATCAATGATCACCCTTAGCTCTGGTGATTCTCTGGAATTGTTTTTCTTTGTTTGAGACAGGGTCTCCTTATATAAGTTTCCTGTCCTGCTCCAACTCCTGTCGATCTGAGTACTGAGATTAAGTGTGTCCCACTACACCCGGCAGTCTCTGGAACTTTTGTGTGAATGCTGTGTGTGTATGTGTGTAGCTGATGGGGTTTGAACTCAGGTCCTCTTATTAGCATAAACCCTCTTACCCACTGAAGCATCTCACCAAACCCTTCCCTGACCTCTTCACTAGCCTTTCTGCTGCCACTGCCAGAAACCTTGGGTTTTGACTGATTTTTGTGTTTGTGTGCTGATCAGGACAATGACCATTCATAAGAAGTCTTTATTTGGGCTGGGCAGTGTTGGTGCACACCTTTAATCCCAACAATCAGGAGGCAGAGGCAGGCGGATCTCTGTGAGTTCAAGACCAGCTAGGTCTACAGAGCTAGTTCCAGGACAGGCTCCAAAGCCACAGAGAAACCCTGTCTCGAAAAACCAAAAAAAAAAAAAAAAAAGTCTTCATTTTGGCTTCATGTTGTAAACTAGAGGTTGAGTAAACAGGGTGGCCTCCCACACTAATACAAAAAAAAAGCAGCTGTATAGCTTGAAGAAGGGTTGGCACACTTTGATCCGATTATAATTCCAATTATAGCCTTGTATATGCTACCAATCGCAAACCTTAAATTCCACCAATTTCAGGCTTTTTATTGAGTCACTGAGAGTTACTTTTTCTCCTCTCCCTCCCCTGTGCTGAAAGAGAATTGCTGCAAGGTCAGTAGAGCTACGTAGAACTTAGAGGGTTGTCTTGGTGAGCAGGGAGTTCCCCAGAGCCCATACGAGCTGCTTGAAACAGTCATGTCTGGAGTAAGGTCTCTCGAAGCACTGTCATGGCCATTTTCACCATGGTTACAATGGTACTGGAAGTGGAAGGTATCTATGCACGATTCAAAGGAGCTGGGTTGTCACGGTGACAGTTCAGCTGACCATCAATAGAAGAGTGGATTGATTAACAGCTCTTGGTTAAATCAAGTCAGCTAAGCACAAGTGGAGGGCCTGCCAGCTGTCAATCAAAGGGTAAAACTGGCTGGTTCTCAAGTGTTCAGTTTATTTGAAGTAAATATTAAAGGGTTCTTAAAGTAAGGCCTATTATTAAAGCTATTTAACAATGTTTAATTCCTAGCCAAATACTCTCAGGGAAAGTTAGATTCTGCTCATTTGTCTCACTCCACCCTATATTAATAGGAGAATGCCTTCTAATAAACTCATTAGAATTGGCATGTGCACCTTTGGGCATGCCATACTCGAGCAAGACCATCATGGACCAATTCCTCCATTCTCAACTGGCACAGTTTCTGTTTCCTGGTGCTCTGATTTGAGATCCCATGGAAGCAGAATGGTGTCTGTTCACTTCCTTTTAAAGTTGTTAGACTAATCTTGGTGTCACACAGAGAACATAGCAACAAAGAGAAAGTAACTTGGCCAGGAGGTGGTGGTGCACGCCTTTAATCCCAGCACTTGGGAGGCAGAGGCAGGTGGATCTCTGTGAGTTAGAGACCAGCCTGGTCTGCAGAGCTAGTTCCAGGACAGGCTCCAAAGCCACAGAGAAACCCTGTCTCGAAAAAACCAA
>NC_022017.1:4892470-4904146 GCF_000317375.1 Microtus ochrogaster
GCACGCCTTTAATACCAGCACTCGGGAGGCAGAGGCAGGCGGATCTCTGGGAGTTCGAGGCCAGCCTGGACTACAAGAGCTAGTTCCAGGACAGGCACCAAAGCTACTGAGAAACCCTGTCTTGAAAAACAAAAACAATAACAACAAAAATTGTTAGAAATGAGAAATGCAGAGCTGAGGGTATGGCACAGCCGGAGAGCATATACTTCATTTGTGCAAGGCCCCTGGTTGAATGCCCGACACCAAAAAAAGTAAATACAGCTATGTGGGATGGGTTCTATTCTACAGCCTCCTTCAACCAGAGGGCCCAGAAAACTTAAAACCCACACTCCCTATGGGGCACAGGCTGAACTAAGGTTTCAAAAGCACTCTCATTGCAGCTGCTCTTCCAGGACGCCCCTCACCTTGACCCTTAAACTTAGCTTACTGGTCGGAAAGTTACTTTGTCTGTTGTCCTCAGACCTAAAGTTGAGATTTACTTCTTGGAATTTCCATCACCACCCGTCCCTAGTTAGTTTCTGGCAATTAACCTTGTAGCTAGGTTTTAACTGGTAGGGTTCAGGGTTCTCTGGCAACTGAAGGATAATTTAGTTTTCTGAGAGTGCCTGGTCTATGGTTTGCTTCCTTGTTTGTGGAGATTCACAAGAGTTCAATGTTCACTTGGAGCATTTACGATTGAGGTGGCTTGTAGGATAAGGAAATCAGGGCTCTCTGGAGGCTAAAGAGTTTCTAGTTTCAGCTGCTTATCTATATGACTTTGGACAAACTATTCTGCCTCTTTGGACTTCAGTTTATCCTTCCATAAAATCGTGCTACAGATTTCATAGGAGGCAGGAGTGAAAGAACCCGTGAAATACATTCTTGGCAATGCTTGCTACAAGACAGATCTCATTAGAAACGCATTTATTTATTTTTCTTTATTTCCCTTTTCCCCATGGGGGAAAAAGGGGAACTTTTTGGTTTGATACCGTGTTCAAACTGGTCTTAAAACTCACGACAAGGGGGCTGGAGAGATGGCTCAGTGGTTAAGAGCATTGCCTGCTCTTCCAAAGGTCCTGAGTTCAATTCCTGGCAACCACATGGTGGCTCACAACCATCTGTAATGAAGTCTGGTGCCCTCCTCTGGCCTGCAGACATACATGCAGACAGAATATTGTACACATAATAAATAAATAAATATTTAAAAAAAAAACTCACGACAATTCTCTTGCTTCAACCACCCAAGTGCTGGCTGAGATTACAGTTATGAAATACAAGCTCCCCTCCCCCTATTCAAAAAAGACTGGGGGTGAGTGGGGTCTCACGTGGCTCAGGTTGGCCTTGAATTTGCTGGCAGCAGAGGACGACCTAATCCTCCAGCCTCCACCCGCCTGTGCTGGAATTACAGGGTTGTAATTTAAGGATAACATAAGGCCCCACATTTTCTCTGAGAAAAAGTGACGGTGATTTTAAGACCTAAAGCAAAGAAGTAGGATGGAGACCGTGGAGGAGCATCAAAAAAGAGATTGAGATTAACAAATCTGTTTATGGTGAAATGGGTGGTAGTTAGAATCAGTTTGGACGAATGGCACAGCAGATAGGCTGGGACACAGGCGCTGGGAGTGAAGATCAGAATTGTATCAACTGGCTGGGAGCCAGGATTTGAATCTACTGGACTAGGAGGAATGTTTCCAGGTGGGAGAAACTAGCCCGAAGTAGGGGTGTGGCCGTGGCGGTGGGTGTCAAACCTGCTGCAAGAAGCTGGGCGGGGCTCAGGCTGCAGGTGAGAGGGCGTGGCAGAACGTGTGGGCGTGGCCAAGGCGAGCGGGGCGAGGGAAAGCTAGGCCCCACCTGAGCGTGCCCGGGTTCCTGCGGAGGCGGAGTAGGCGGGAAGGCGAGATGGGCGGGGAGGAGGCCAAGCCTGCCGGAGAGGCGGGCTGGGCTGCTGGGAGGACCCGGGGACGGAAGAGGGTGGCCGTAGGCCGGGCCCCGCCCCGGGGCTGCTTCCCAGCGGGTTCCGTTGGCCGTGGCTGCCGCGGAGGCTGTGGCGGCAGTGGCCGCCGGGCGGGCGTAAGATGGCGACTGCGGCGGCGGGAGCCCTGGGCCTCCTGTGGGGCTGGCTGTGGAGTGAGCGCTTCTGGCTGCCGCAGAACGTGAGCTGGGCCGACCTGGAGGGCCCGGCCGACGGCTACGGCTACCCGCGCGCCCGGCACATGCTGTCGGTGTTCCCGCTGGCGGCAGGCATCTTCTCCGTGAGGCTGCTCTTCGAGCGGTGAGAGCTGCTGTGCAAGGCCGGGGGCGGCGGGCGAGCGGGGGCCGGCGGGCGAGCCGGAGGCCGAGGCCCGGAAGCGACCGGGGGAGCTGAGGCCGCCGTGGGGATGCGCGCAGCCCGTGGACGCGCTCTCGGAGCCTGCGTGCATCCCGCGAGTCCGGGGTGTGGGCAAGTGAAAGAGGGCCGAGGGGGACGTCAGGTCCCCCGAAGTGCAGACCCGGGACTTGCATGGGGTTTTTAAAAGGCTGCCTTTCCACCTCCGAGAGCCCGGGAGTGAGTCGCGCTCCCGCAGAGCCCTGCGCGAGGACCAGGAAGGGCCCAGGAGAACCTGAGTTAGTTGGGCTCTTGGAAGTTTTTGTGCTCAGTGCAGGCACCAGACCTTCCGAGCGACATAGGGGGGTGCATGGGATGTAATACTTTCCAAAATTACTTTAGCTTCTGAGAGGTGAAGGAAACCGGATCGGTTAGGCCCCAAGCCCGGATTTGTTAGCGCGTGGACGCCTGTTAGTGTGACAGTCGACGTCTCGCTAGGATAGGGTGTGGTGAAGCCTGAGACTTCCAAAGTTTGGGGAAGGTGTCAAGAGGAACTGCCCAGCGGGCCTTGGAGGCCTGCACGGGAGGAGGAGTGGTCACTTTGAAGGCCTCGGAGCTGGGAGGTTATGGGAAAACAGTTTTGTGAAGCAGCTTCTAAGGCTGTAGTATTTGCGTTAACCATATGCTCTGAGCTGGTTTCTCCCTTTCTTTGAATGGTGGGTCTTATCTGCTGCCAAAACGATATTACTCAGCGAGGGTTTTATGATTTTATAATGTGGATTTATTTATAGCAGTGTGTGTTTTTGATAAAGCTTACTCAAACGCCAAGAAAGCATTTTCTGCAGAGGCAGAGGCGTCGTCTGTAAAAACCTTTATCTAGAACAAGCAAGGCTGTGTTGCAAGAAGGCCCTTTTCTAGTGTGGAGATGTGGTTTAGACAAGATCATCCAGTACTCAGAAATAATCTGTTTGGGATTACTTCTTTGATTTGCCTATACCTAACTTTTTTTCTTACATGTAGCTAGTCACTTATCTGCATTTATTACTGCTGTTTGTTTCTTGTAAAAGTGCTGTACCAGATACTCAAGTGAAGAAGTGAATAATATATAATATACAAATATGTTTTTTAGATGAAGTAAATGGAATTCAAAGTCAATGCCTTTTCTGGGCCCCAGGAACTTAGAGTTTTCCAAGGTAATCATTATTTTAAGTATCCTTGAGGTGGAGGTGGAGGTGCAGGCTTAGGAGTAATACGAGACATAATGACTATCAAGGGAAACAGACAATCCAATACAGAATCTTCTTTCATTGCCATAGGAATATAGTCTTTGCTTTTCATACAGGTCCCTACCAGTTCTGTGAGTTCCCTCTGCTAGTGATGAAGATCCCTTGTTTATAAACACCATTTTCCATAAAGTTATGTATTCTAATTCTAAGGGTTTCCCCAGATGGCTGGAGACTGTTTCCTGGAGGAGTCGCTGGAAAAGAGCCTTTCCCTTTGGGAATTCTAGCTGCACGTTTCTATGGTGACCAGTGTCAGGGTGAGCAGGCACTCTGTCTAGTGTTCTTGTCTAGTAGGGACACTCACCTTGTTTCCTCACCTGTGATCCTAGGAAAAGTTGGCCCTAGAAACAGTCTTGCTATTTTGTTTCCCTTTAAGACTCGCTTTCACAGAAAGAGCTTAGAATCATCAGCTGCCTTGTTGGGTCGCTGGTCTTCCATAGAGGGAGCAGCAGCTACACTAAAGCACAGTGAAAGCCTATCCCAGGGCCTGGAGAGAAGACTCAGCCGTTCAGAACTGTGCCAGACAATCAAGTGCCTTCCAGAGTTTGATTCCCAGCCCACAACCATCTGCAACTCCAGTTCGAGGGGATCGGAGGCCTCTTCTGACTCCATGGGCATCAAGCTTGCACATGATGCACAGACATGCATGCCATCAACACACACACACACACACACACACACACACACGATAAATTAGGATTTTTTTACAAGATATAGTGGCACACACATTAATCCCAGCATTCAAGACACAGAGACAGGCAGATCTCTGAATTCGAGGCCATCTTCTTAGTCTCATAGTGAGTTACAGGACAACCATCGAGACCCTGCCTCAATAATACAAAAAAACAAAAAAGCCTATCCAAAATAATTGGGAAGTTGTTTTTTTTCTGCATTTTCTCATTTAGTTTCTAGAAACAAACGATGTAGCAAATCATAGGCTGGCACATGGTAGATGCCACCCTCCTTTTGCAGACAATAAACTAAGTCTAGCAGGAGCTGGAGGTTTTGCTCATTGGTGCTCCACTCAGTATTGAGCTCCTTTCCCCGTGTTTGGAGTTCTTTGATAGTACATGATAGGACTATTTCCCTTAAGCCACCTTCCAGGTGTTTTTGTTTGCTTAAGACAGAAGCTTAACTATGACACTTTATAGTCCAGCTGGCCTTGAACTCACAGGAATTCTTCCTTAGCCTCACCCGTTCTGGGGTTACAAATGTGCACCCTTACATCAGCTGTAAGATTTAACTTCTACCCCAGTACTCAAGAAGCTGAGGCAGGAAGATCATGAATTTGAGGGCCAGTCTGGGCTATCTAGTGAGTTCCAGGCCAGCCAAAACTGTGTATTGAGGCTGTCTATCAAAATGGGGGAGCGGGGAGGGTTTAACTTTTTACAGGGGGCGGAATCCAAGGTACTCCTGTACTTGATTTTTTTTTATTTATTTATTATGTATACAATATTCTGTCTGTGTGTATGCCTGCAGGCCAGAAGAGGGCACCAGACATCATTACAGATGGTTGTGAGCCACCATGTGGTTGCTGGGATTTGAACTCAGGACCTTTGGAGAGCAGTCAGTGCTCTTAACCTCTGAGCCATCTCTCCAGCCCCCTCCTGTACTTGATTTAATGTGTTTCTAAGGGAGGGAAGATTGAATTATTACTCTATTTCTTTTTTTTTTTAATTTTTTTAAATTTATTTATTTATTTATTTATTTTTTGGTTTTTTCGAGACAGGGTTTCTCTGTGGTTTTGGAGCCTGTCCTGGAACTCCCTTTGTAGACCAGGCTGGTCTCGAACTCACAAAGATCCGCCTGCCTCTGCCTCCCGAGTGCTGGGATTACAGGCGTGCGCCACCACCGCCCGGCTTTAATTTATTTATTTATTAAAGATTTCTGCCTCCTCCCTGCCACTGCCTCCCATTTCCCTCCCCCTCCCCATTACTCCATTTCTTGAGATATAGATAGGTGTAGAGATATTTAAGAAAGGGTCTGTCTATGTAGTCCTGGTTGTTCTGGAATTTGCTATGTAGATAAGGATAGCCTCCAACTCAACCTCTGCCTCCCGACTATTGGAGTTAAGAGCTATGTTTTATGTTTTAAGGACTCTCTTTCTTTCTTTCTTTCTTTCTTTCTTTCTTTCTTCCTTTCTTTCTTTCTTTATTTCTTTTTCGAGACAGGGTTTCCCTGTAGTTTTGAACCCTGTTCTATAGACCAAGATGACTTCAAACTCAGAGATTTGCCTGCCTCTACCTCCTGAATGCTGGAATTAAAGGTGTGTGCCACCACCATCTGGCTGTTTTAAGGAATCTTAACCCTATCCTACTTAATAAAAAGCTATCCTCCCCCGATAAAGTTTTGCCATGTATTCTGGGCTAGTTCAGAACTCAAAATCCTCCTGCTTTGGCCTCCCAACTGCTAGGATTACAGGTAGATACAAACAGGCCAAGCTTTCTTAGAGGTCTATCAAAAATTGGAGTTTACTTTCTTTTCCTTCTCATAAACCATAGTGCCTTTCTTTCCTTTCCATATTCTCCAGAGAACTGCAGCCTCCTCTAATAAGAGATTACTGAAAAGCTATCTGACCATAAATAAAATATATCTCCTGCAGTTCAGGCTGGTTTCAGCTCACCACGTCACTCAGCCTGGCCTTAACTCCTGGATCTTCCTACCCCCACTGCCCAAGGGCTAGGATTACAAGCATGAGCCGTCACACCCAGCACTATTATCTACTGTTTTCAAGAACTACAGTGTGGATTTTAGGATATAGCTCTGAGATGGAGTGTTTGCCCTGGGCTCAATCTCCAGCACAGGCAAAAACAAACTCACTCCAGAAGCAGCTATTACCTATCAAACAAAAGTGGGGTGATCTGTCCAGTGCCCAGTGTAGCATGTGACCAGTAGATATTTGTGGGATGGATGGAAAGGGCCTGCTCATCTACACAGATGCTCAGGGAGCTTTCAGGGTTACAGAGAAGTCTGGTGTGAAACAGACACTTTGATTGAGTCAGGGTGAGAGGATTCTGTGTGACATTTCACCATGTTATAGATGCACACCTAGCATTTTGTACAGCCTCTATCTTCCCTCTCTCACGAGCATCCTCATGACACCCACTGCCCTGCCTCCGTGCTCTCTCACAGAGGTGCTAACTCTTCTAGGTTTATTCTTTTCTCTAATATTGTATTGTTCATTGAAACCTGAGAGAATGGTCTAAGCCGATCTGTTGTATCTCATTTTTGTCTGTTTTGTTTCTGAGACTGACAGGATCTCTCTTGCCCATGCCACCCTCCCTCTTCCTCCTGATTGTTGGGATTACAGACATGAGCAACTCCTCTGGATTTTTAAGCTAAATTTTAATAAAGTTGTTTGAAACTTGATACCCACCTCCTGAGTAGTTGTCCCTTGGGATCAAGCAGGAGCCAGTGGCTAGATACTGATATCACCAGATCTGCGTAGGCTAATTTATTTAGGATGTTATTGCAACAGGAGTTCACGCTGCCGGAAGACAATTATTTTGTGAATCATGCAGGACAAGGGTGCGCACTTTCCCCGCTGCTTAGTTCAGTCTTCTTTCTTGTCACTCAAAGGCACCTTCCTAGGGTGTTTGAAGGATTTTCCTGATAGCGTTTTTCTGTCACTGGGAACTGGATAATTTCACTTGCAGGCCTGTTATGTCTTTGAGACATGGCCTTGTTTGGAATATGTCGAATGAAGAGGCTGGCCTCAAACTCCAGAGCTCTCCTATCGTTGCTTTCTGAGTGCTGGGGTTAAAAGCAGGCACCACCACACCTGGCTGGGCACATTTCTTAGCCTATCTTTCTCTTTCCCCTACCCCAAACAGGGTTTCACGATATAACTCTGGCTGTCCTGGAACACATCACTTTAGCCAGTATTAACACCCCTTCCAGAGGTCAGAGCCTTTGAGGAGAATAGCCATAGATGCTGATTAGGTTATAAGAACACAGCCCATTCCTCTGTGACCTAAGCTTATTCTGTTGAGCATTGTTGAATTATAAATCACAGAATTAAATGACATTTGCAGATCAGCTGAGTTGGTTGGGAAAATGGTCACATGGTCCTGTCTTATCTTTTTTTTTTTTTTTTTTTTTTTAGGAAGGAAACACACAGTAAAACATTTATTCTATTCCAACTGTCACCAGTGTGAAGGGAATGGCTGCACGGCTCAGAGGCATGCTGCTAAAAATATGGAACGCTTCACGAATTTGCGTGTCATCCTTGCGCAGGGGCCATGCTAATCTTCTCTGTATCGTTCCAATTTTAGTATATGTGCTGCCGAAGCGAGCACTCCTGTCTTATCTAAAACTCACTTCTCAGCCAGCTCTAGATGGTCAGAGTCCCTCCTCACTCTGGAATTCTTTTCTGCACAGTTGGTGTTGGTGTTTTGCAGACAACACAGAATTGTCATGACTGAGATCAGGTTCCTGAGTATCCTGGAGACAACATATCTGTCACTGAAAAGAAACATGTTACTTACTTTTTGCTAGTACCACCTCTTGATTCAAAGTATTAAAGTCTTCTAAATAGGTAAAGAGGTTAATGAAAGAGCAGAAATAACATACCTTCCTTATAGAGTTCGAAGAGATCTGCCTATTTTAAATTCCTCTCCAGAGATATTTTTAGACAAATAAAATCTTAGTTATAAAGAATATACCAAGTTTTGACCATTTGTACTTGAATCTATTCCAATTTTAGCATTAGGGAAATTGAGATATTGTTGCAAAAGGAGTTATTCATAACTTTCCAAAAACAAAGAAACCAGCTTCCTTGATAGAATAATTAGAGTAATGTTGTCCAGTATAGCAACCACTGCACAAGGCTCTTAGGATTTCAAATATGAGGACTCAGAGTTGAGATAGAAAGTTAATAAAAAGTATACGGGCTGGAGAGATGGCTCAGAGGTTAAGAGTACCGACTGCTCTTCCAGAGGTCCTGAGTTCAATTCCCAGCAACCACATGGTGGCTCACAACCATCTGTAATGAGATCTGGTGCCCTCTTCTGGCGTGTGGGCATACATGGAGGCTGAACACTGTGTACATAATAAATAAATAAATCTTTTAAAAAAAATAAAAAGTATACACTGGCTTTAAAAAAATGACATCTCAGTTTTTACGTTTATTGAGGCAGGGTCTTGTGTATTCCAGGCTGGCTTCAGATGACTAAGCCTATCTGGTTTATAGAGCCAAGGGCTTCTTTGGTGAGCACTGTAACCGATGAGCTAAATTCCTAGCCTACTCTTTCTGCTCATTTACATGTTGACAAGCCAGTACCTTGTACAACTTCTGTTTTGTTTTGTTTGATGCAGAGTCTCCTGTAGCTTAGGCTGGCCTCCGACTCCTTAGGTAGCTGACTCTTTAGGTAGCTGAAGCTGGCTGGCCTTGAGCTCTTCATCCTCCTGCTTCTACTTCCAGAGTGCTAGGATCACAGGTGTACGCTACCATACCAAGCTTAATATTTTGGATCTGTCATATAAAATCAATAATGTAAAAATTAATTTTGCTTGGGCTTGTCTTATCTGTTTTGATGGTGGTTTGATTAAAAGCTTTCACCACTATATCCAGTTTAAGAGGACAACTTTTTTATTTTGTTTTTTGGAGACAGGGTTTCTCAGTATAGCCATTGCTGTCCTGGGGAACCCACTCAAACTCAGAGATCTACCTCTCTCTGCCTCCCAAGTGCTGGGTGTGCATCATCACTGGTAAACTCGAGGATAACTTTGTTGTTGTTTTGTTTACTTTTGTTTTTCAAGCCAGAGTTTCTCTTTGTAGCCTTGACTGTCTGGAACTCACTCTGTAGACCAGGCTGGCCTCGAATTCAAAGATCTGCCTGCCTTTGCCTCCAGGGTGCTGGGATTAAAAGTGTGTACCACCACCATCTAGTTCTGAGGACATTATTTTGAAAATTATTTTATGTGCATGAGTGTCTTGCCTGCATATAATCTGTGCACTCTGTGGACCTGGTGTTTGTGGAGGCCTCCAAGGACACTAGGTCCACAGAGAATGCATCAGATAGATCCATTGAAATGCATTGAAACCATAGTTAATAGGTTGTGAGCTACTGGTGGATTCTGAGAGCCAAAAATGGTTCTTAAAGAACAGCAGTGTTTCTTACTGTTTATCCATCTCCCTAGCTCAGATAATAATATTTTAAGAGTAGATTCTCACAGACTGGGTACAGTGATACACACTTCTAATCCCAGCACTTGGGAGGCAGTGGCGAGACCAGCTTCATCTACAGAGTTTACCAGGACAACCAGGGCTACACAGAGAAACTGCATTTTGGAAAAAACAACAACAAAATAAAAACTAGGCATGATGGTATACACTTGTAATCCCGTCATTCAGGATGGAGGCAGGAGGATCAAAAAAAGGGGCCTCCCCCACCACTGCCAAAAAAATCATAAGGAAACTTGTTTGTTTTTGAGACAGGGTTT
The DNA here is from genome assembly GCF_000317375.1 of Microtus ochrogaster. NCBI lineage: Eukaryota > Metazoa > Chordata > Mammalia > Rodentia > Cricetidae > Microtus > Microtus ochrogaster. Next base: position 4,902,482 of record NC_022017.1, read on the forward strand.
CTCCAAGTAACAGCCTTGAGTGTCCTGGAACTCACTCTGTAGACCAGGCTGGCCTCGAACTCAAAAGATCCGCCTGCTTCTGCCTCCCGAGAGCTGGGATCAAAGGCGTATCACCACCACCCAGTGACAAGATAAAATCTTAACAGTGGGCAGAGTGAGTAGAGGTCCTCAAGGGCTAGGAGAATTTCTAATATTAGTCCCTGAGTGATTTAAGTAATCAGATATTCTATTTTTACTGATATTTGATTGATAGTAACGTCTGGTTAACCATTGCTCCGTATTTTTACTGTCTAAATCTGCTCAGTAGTTAATGATCTGTAAACAAACAAACAAGTTTGTCAAGTAATCATGTATACACTGGGAGCTGCACGGCCCAGGAGGGCAGTGGGAGTAATCACATTCTGTGTTGTGGCTTGTGAATCCAGGGTTTCTAGTTGACTGGTGATCTAGGCCTATAGTCCAGCACTCACAGGATTGAAGCAAGATCACAAATTTGTGTCCAAAATTAGCAAACACCAGAGGTGGGGGTGGGGGGTTAAGAAAGATATTCCTTGTAGATTTTAGCTTCTGGGTAGCAGCTGTCTTAAAAGTTTCCATCATAGGCACAGAGTGTCTTCAATTAAATCAGATTGTTGTGGTTGTTTAATTCTTCCTGATCATAGATTAAAACTGGCTTACTTAGGGCTAGAGAAATGCTCATCAGTTTAGATACTTGCTATTCTTGCAGAGGTCCTGGGTTCAGTTCCCAACATGCACATGGTGAGTTAAAAACCATCCCTAACTTCATTTCCAGGGCATCCAACACATTCCTCACCTCCTCAGGTGCCAGGCATGCCCGCGGTGCACATACATGCAGGCAGAACACCCATACACATAAAATAAAATTTTGGTTAACTTGAATTTCTGATTCCTCAGAAGGCAATGACCTTCTACACTTGATAAAGCACAAAACTGACCCATCAGCCGGGCGGTGATGGCGCACGCCTTTAATCCCAGCACTCGGGAGGCAGAGGCAGGCAGATCTCTGGGAGTTCGAGGCCAGCCTGGTCTACAAGAGCTAGTTCCAGGACAGGCACCAAAGCTACAGAGAAACCCTGTCTCGAAAAACAAAAACAAAAACAAAAAACTGACCCAGCAAGTCTTTGTCTTTTGAGGTGGCACTTCACCTAACAGGGATTTTTTTAAAAGGAACTTATCTATTCATTTACTCACTCATTTACTGAGACATTGTATTGACCAAGCTGTGTTTAGAGAAATCCATGTGTGCCTGTTTAAGGAGTATCAAGGATTTATTAAGATATGAAAGAGGGGAAATACACTCACGAATACAGGATATGGCAAATCCAGTTATAGAGACCTTGGAAAGCTGGGAACCAGTCTTCACCACCCAAGAGAGAGAGGACCACCTTATAAGAGGTAACGTGGACAAGAAGTACCACCTCTATCAGGCTAGACAGCCTAAGGTTATAGGTGGGGTGAATACCCAACACAAAACTGGTTTAAAATTTGCTGTTGTAATCCAAATTGGCCTCCACTTCACTGGATAGATTACACCACTGTACTTAGTTTGACTTGTCTGGTCAGTGTTAGATGCTGACCCTAGGGTCTTTGTACTGCTGAGCTATGACCATGTCCTCTTTGTTTTACTCCTTATTTTGAGACAGG
>NC_022017.1:4904246-4934758 GCF_000317375.1 Microtus ochrogaster
TAGACCAGGCTGGTCTCGAACTCACAGAGATCCGCCTGCCTCTGCCTCCCGAGTGCTGGGATTAAAGGCGTGCGCCACCACCGCCCGGCTTGAGACAGGTTTTATTAAGTTGCCCAGGTTGGCTTTGATCTTACTGTAGCTCAGGTAGGCCTTGAACTTGTGACCATCCTGCCTCAGTCTTCAAGTAACTAAGATTACACAAGCTTGTGCTATCAAGTCTTCCCCCAAATTATTCATTCTTCAGCAACTATTTATTGACAGGTTAACAGCGATGATATGTGTTCCAAGGATAAAATGATAAGTGTTCTGGCTTTAGAGTATTTGCCTAACATCCAAAAGGGACTGAGTTTGATCACAAGCAAACAAAACTCTCCACTAAACTATGATTTTAGTGTTCAGGGGAACAACCAAAAAGCCATTAGTTAAAGTGTAGTTATGTCGTTAGCCAAGCTTGGTGGTTTGTACCAATAATCCCTGCATTTAGGAGCTGGAGGCTGGAGGATCCAGTGGAGGAGGCTGTCTGCTGCTGGTGGGCTAGATGAGTCTGGAGAAAGTAGGGTTTAGTTCTAAAACACAGGCTTGGAGACTCACTCAAAGTTGTTTCTTGGAATATGAAGGATGGAAGGAGTTTTTGTTGTTGTTTTTTTTTTTAAAGACATATTAATTTTCTGTGCATTGGTGTTTTATCTGTATGTCAGTCTGTGTGAGGGATTCGGGTCCCCTGGAACTGGAGTTACAGTTGTGAGCTGCCATGTGAGTGCTGGGAATTGAACACCCCCACCCCTGCCGCCCTCTGGAAGAGCAGTCAGTGCTTTTAAACAGGGCACTATCTCTCCAGCCCCCAAGACTTTCCTGAGAAAGAACTTAATTGTTGCCTTTTTCCATAATCTACTCATGTGGGTGTGTATGTTTCAACTTGAAGCAAATGTACTAGGTTGTATAATCATTAAAAGATAAGGTGTGTGTGGCGGGGGTGGGGGAGTGGGGGGGCTGCAGAGGTGACTCAGCAATTAAGAACACTGGCTGTTCTGCCAGGTGACCCAAGACTCAAATCTATACCTAGCTGGGGGAGAGGCACACCTTTTTTATTTATTTATTTATTTATTTGGATTTTTTTCAAGACAGGGTTTCTCTGTAGTTTTTGGTGCCTGTCCTGGAACTAGCCCTTATAGACCAGGATGGACTCAAACTCACAAAGATCCTCCTGCCTCTGCCTCCCGAGTGCTGGGATTAAAGGCGCGCGCCACGCCACCACCACCCGGCTTTTTTTTTTTTTTACACTTTTTTTTTCATTAAGATTTAGTTTATTTGTGTATCTGAGTGTTTGGCTTGCCTGTATGAGTGTGCCCCTCATGTGGAGACTAGAAGAGGGCATTGAAACTTCTGGAACTGGAGTTACAAGAGCCACTACGTGGGTGCTAGGAACTGAACCCGAGTCCTACAGTAGCAGCAAGTGCAGTTAACCAGTGAACCATCTCTCCAGCCCCATGGTGGTGTAAACCTTTAGCCTCAGAAATCTGGAGGCAAAGGCAGGCAGGTTTCTGTGAGCTCAAGGCCTGGTCTACATAGAAAGTTCAAGGCCAGTCAAAGCAGTGTAGAGTCAGACACACACACACACACACACACACACACACACACACACGAAATTCGAGAGGCCACAGAAATAACACAGTAGTTAAGAGCACTTGCCGTTTGCTCTAACAAATGACCCAGGTTTGTTCACACACACACACACACACGAAATTCGAGAGGCCACAGAAATAACACAGTAGTTAAGAGCACTTGCCGTTTGCTCTAACAAATGACCCAGGTTTGTTTCCTAGCACCCATATTGAGTGGCTTGCAGACACCTGGTACTCCTGCTCCAGAGGATCTGACATAGTCTTTTGGTCTCCATGAGCACACACAGTATACTTACGTGTACATATAATTTGTTTTCAGCTGTGGTGGTGCATGCCTTTAGTCACAGAACTCAGTAGGTAGATAGAAGCAGGTGGATTTGAGTTTGAGGCTAGCTAGGGCTGCATAAAAAGACCCTGTGTCAAAAAACAAAAACTTTTAAAAAGTGACTTTATTATTTCATTAGTGTGTGGATGTTTTCTCTTTGACTCTGTGGGTTCCAGAGATCAAACTCAGAGTGTTGGAGTTAGAGACAATAAGTTCCTTTATCCGATGAGCCATCTTACTGACCCAGAATCTACGTTCTTTCAGGTCTGTAAAGACAGTTGTCTTCATGATACTTCCATGATTTTGTAGGAATTCTTTTCTCTCATAAGTATGCATTGAAACTACACAGCTACTTGGGCATATCCGTATTGTGACAGACTGAATGTAGTGCTGACATGTGGCCAGAACTGCCAGGAAGCAAGGAGATATATCAAACTATCAAGTTATATACTCTTCTTTTTAGTTAGGAAAAGTTATTTTTCACAAGCTGTTAAATTACCATGTAATAAGCTCATTATTAATGTAAATTAATAACTTAATTTTAAAAATTTTAATTTCTGTAGCAGTATACATTAATAGATCTTATTCACATAAATAAAATCTTATTTGAGATACTTAATGATTTTTTTTTGCTGTTGCTGAGACAGGGTCTGGCTGGTTTGGATTGATTTGCTCCAAGTTTTAAGTTACTTGCTAGAGACTTCTCTGCTGATTGGTCTAGAGAAGTAGGCAGTCTATGAAAGCCTATGTGTGTGGCTGTCAGGGATGGCCTCCGGATGCAGTTCCGCCTTTCTCCTTGTTTGAGACAGGGTTTCTTTGGCTCACCCTGATGTAAGCGGGTTGGCTAGCCCACCAGCTTTCTGTGGTTCTCTGGCTCCACCTCCTGTCTCCTAATTGTATGCTTGGCATGCAGGGACACTGGATCCTGTTCTTATTTAGGTTCTGGGGACAGCTAGTGCTCTACCTGCTGAGCTATCTCCTCAGCCTGAAAATTACTAAGTGGGGGTGAGGCGGTTGAGTGAGGATCTTAATGTGCAGCTCTCGCTGGCCTAGAATTAACAGCAGTTCTCTTGGTCTCCTGAGTGCTAGGATTACAGCAATGAGCCATCATGCCTGGCCCGAAAGCTATTCTTCCCACTACTTCAAGATGTAAGTTTAGTGGGTCAGTCTGAAGGTGACTTACCTGCGCTGTTTCTCTGTTCCCTTGTTAGGCAGTACGAAACCACCTGCTGCTTTGCTCTTCAGTATTAACAGTTCTCTTGAGCTTGTGATTTGCGCCACCATCAATGGTGGATGTGAATTGTTCACAGGCATTCAGTCTAGACCATGCTTCTTAATCAATGTTCTGTGGCAAGTCATACAAATAGGCTAATACACTGAGACATGTATCTTGGCTCTCAGGATGGTCTATGTGGCCAGGGGAATTTGGGATCACTATGTTAATTATGTTACCTCAACCAAATAGACAATAAGGTAAGCATGAGTGCACCAGAGGACAATCTCAGGTATTGTTCCTGGGGTTCCATTCTTCCTGTTTTTTGGTAGAGGGTTTCACTGACTTGGAAATTGGCCAGTCGTAGGCTAGGCTGGCCGGCCAGAAAGCCTTAGAGATCTGACTGTCTCCACCTCCCCAGTGCTGGGATTACAAGTATGCACCACCACGGTACCTGGCTTTTTTCACCTTTAATGTAGGTCAGAGGATCTTCACATTTGCAAGGCACACACTTAATGATTAAATTTGTGAGTGGGGGGCTAGAGAGATGGCTCAGTGGTTAAGAACATTGCCTGTTCTTCCAAAGGTCCTGAGTTCAATTCCCAGCAACCACATGGTGGCTCACAACCATCTGTAAAGAGGTCTGGTGCCCTCTTCCGGCCTGCAGGCATACACACAGACAGAATACTGTATACATAATAAATAAATAAAATAAATATTTAAAAAAAATTTGTGAGTGGGGAGATAATTTACTTTTTCTTTCTTCCTTCATTCTCTTCCTCTCACCCCCACCCCCTTAAAGATAAGGTCTCACTTTGTAGTCCTGGTTGGCCTGGAACTTGTTATGTAAATCAGGCTGGCCTCACAATTTTTCATTGAACTCTGAACTAATGAAGGCAAGAAATGATCTCTGCTAGCTCTAGGATATTGAGTCCATTCCAAGGTCAGATAACAATAGTGATGAAAATCTTAGCTTTACCTGTAAATAAGGTACAGTCTTCTTGCTTGGCACTGCTGAGTGTATTAGTGGACACCAAGATTTTCACATTTTCACATTTCTAGTGAAAATGACAACAGCTGTTCCTGGAACACAGGTTCTTCATGAGACTGCAGGCACTTACAGCCGAGTCTCATGTAAGCCCACACTGTCCTCAAACCTACTAGATAACTGAGGATGAACACTGAACCTCTGGTTCTCCTGTCTCTCTGTCCCATGTACTGGGATTATAGGGAGTTCTGAGGATCAAGCCCAGGATTTGCTACTTAAGCACGTTATTTCACCAACTGAACTATATCCCAATTTACTAAAGGCTATTTCTAATGGATGTTTACTGTTGAGTACAAAACAAGGCGTGCATCTCATCATTTCATCTTTAAAATCTCTAGAGGTGACTCACAGGGAACGGGCACTTGCTGCCAAGCTTGACAACCCAAGTCAATCCCCAGAGCCTACAACAGAAAAAAACCCTATTCCCACACGTTGTCTTCTGACCTTCATATGTGTAACCTAGCACAGGTATTTGCCCTCACAACACACACACACACACACACACACACACATGAAGAGGGAGAGAGAGGGGAAAAAAACATGCACACCAAGTAAATTTTTTTAAAAAAATTTAAAAGCCCTTTGAGCTGATTGTGGGGTGGGGATAAATGACTTTAATACCAACACTTGGGAGGCAGAAGCAGGTGGATCTCTTAGGTTGTTTTTTTTTGTTTTTTGGTTTTTTGAGACAGGGTTTCTCTGTGGTTTTGGAGCCTGTCCTGGAACTAGCTTTGTAGACCAGGCTGGGATCTCTGAGGTTTTGAGGCCAGCCAGGGAGACTTCTTCCACAAAAACAGTATAACCAATAGCAATTTGGGGAGGAAAGGATTTACTTCAGGTTCCATTTCCATTTCACAGACCATCACTGAGGAAAGTCAGGGCAGGAGTCCAGAGGCAGGAGCTGATGCAGAGGCCATGGAGAACCTTAGTAAATAAAAATGTTGTCTATTATTTGTGTTAACAAGGACTTTGAACATAAGTTGGCGTTTAAAATATTAGCAAATAGTAGTATAGCACTAGCCATGGAAATGGGAGTCACTTCCCACCTAGGTAGAGAAAGCAGATTATAGCTGTGGCTAAGTCTGTGCTCTGAAGTGTTTGCCTGGGGTTCCTTTACAGAAGAAAATAGTAAATTTTTTTTTTTTAGTGATTTTATTTTATGTGTACTGGTATTTTGCCTATACATATGTCTGTATGAGGGCATCAAATCCCCTGGAGCTGTAGTTACAGACAGTAGTGAGCTGCCATGTGGGTGCTGGGAATGGAACCTGGGTCATCTGGAAGAGCAGCCGGTTCCCTTAACTGTTCTCTCCAGCCCCAGTAATAGTTTCTTATTCTCAATCCTCAAAGGTAATAAATGCTGAACTGGGGACTTGATTCTGAGCCAAGGAGATAAATTGGTGGGTAAAGAACATGTCTTGAGGTGTTTGTTGTCTTCGCAGAGTCCATATAAAGCTGGACAGTGCAAGCACTTCTGCAATCCCAGTGTTCCTGCAGTGGGGTGTAGTAGCTCACGGGCCCGCTGTGTGCATCCACAGTAGCAGACAACCAAGGGGACTGTCTCTAGCAAGTAGAAGGTGAAGACCGACTGACACCTGAGGTTGTCTTTTGACTTCTGCAAGTGTGCACACCTATGCACATGATCACACACACACCAAATAGAAAAAGGAGGAGCAATACAGTCTTCATTCTGTCTTCTTTGACAACTAAAGTGGGGACCAGGGTACTGGAGAGATAACTCAGTACTTAAGAGGAACCTAGGGCTGGAGAGATGGCTCAGAGGTTAAGAGCACTGACTGCTCTTCCAGAGGTCCTGAGTTCAGTTCCCAGCAACCACATGGTGGCTCACAGCCATCTGTAATGAGATCTGGTGCCCTCTTCTGGCCAGCAAGCACACAGACAGAACATTGTATACATAATAAATAAATAAATCTTATAAAAAAAAAGAGGAACCTAGGTTTGGTTTCTAGCACCCACATGGTGGCTCACAACTATCCATAACTCCAGTATCAGGGAATCAGACTAGAGCCTGTCTTCTAACCTCTGAAGGCACCAGGCACATCATGGTACACATACATACGTGCAGTTAAAGCACTCACACACTTCAATAAATCTGAAAAGAAAAAACATCTTGCCCAGGATGTCACTTGGAAACATTTGAGGACTATTCAGTCCCCAGCTACAGAACAAAATGACCTGGGAACTGGAGAGACGGTCCAGTGGTTAAGGGGACTACCTATAAAAGATCAAGAAAACTACCCTGACACAAGAACTAAATTGAGGTGGGGGATTTTCTCTGTACTGTGAGCTGGCCTCAAGTGTTCAATCTTCCTGCCTCAGCCTCCCAAGTATGGGACCACATGTATGTGCCATCACACCTGGCTTTTTTTCCTGATGTGAGGAAAATTATCTTATTAACACTTCACTTGCTACAGAGTATTTTACATACATTGTCATTATAATAATAGTAAGTAGTAGTAGTATTTGTGTCTAGGGGACAGGATCTTACTTTGTAACTATTGCTGGCCTGGAATTGGAGATCTGATTGCTTCCCCAGTGCTGGAATTAAAGGTGTGAGCCACTTAGTGCACTACCACACTTGGCAATCTAAACTCTTTGTTTTGTTTCTTGTAATTTTTCAAAATAGGATTTCTCTGTAGAGCCCCGAATGTTCTGGAACGCATAGATCTGCCTGCCTCTTTCTTCCAGAACACTGGGGTTAAAGGCCTGCACCACCACTGTTAAGCTATGTTTTGTTTTTTGTTGTTTGGTTTTTTTGTTATTTTTGGAGACAGTGTTTCTCTTTGTAGCTGTGGTTGGCACCTGATTTTGCCTGTGCTGAGATTAAACGTTTGCCCCACCATGCAGGGTCCAGTCTACCATTTTAAAATGAGCCTTTTCAAGTGTGTCAGTGACAGATTATGAAACCAAATTGTTGTGGGGAGCTGTGGCGGGCTGCGTCCCACCACCCGGCTAGCTTTACACCCGAAATAATTACACGGAAACTGTATTTTTTTAAACACTGCCTGGCCCATTAGTTCCAGCCTCTTATTGGCTAGCTCTTACATATTGATCTAACCCATTTTTAATAATCTGTGTAACACCACAAGGTGGCTTACCAGAAAAGATCTTAACCTGCATCTGTCTGGAGCGGGAGAATCATGGCGACTGCCTGACTTGGCTTCTTTCTCCCAGCATTTTGTTCTGTTTACTCCGCCTACCTAATTTTCTGTCCTATCAGGCCAAGCAGTTTTCTTTATTAGTTAACCAATGAAAGCAACAGATAAAAGACCCACCTCCATCACCAAATAACAAATTTCTAGTTCCTAGTCTTGTGCTTCCATTTTTTTCTCACTGATCATGACATAGCAAATCATAGTTCAATTTTTTTCTGTTACAGGTTTATTGCCAAACCCTGTGCACTCCATGTTGGCATTGAAGATAGTGTTCTCTATCGTGTTGAATCCAATGAAACCCTTGAGAAGGTGTTCATATCTATTACTAAGGTAAGTAAGCAGAGAACAAGAGTCAGAAGTCGCATGAAGGTTGCTCTGTAGATGGGAATAGAGCTTGGAAGAAAAGGAAATGGTTCTTCAGGTTTAGGTGATCTGCTTGGTGGAGAGCCTTAGCCTCTCGAGCCGGAACTCCTGTATTTCACATACCTCTTAATTTACTCTTTAGCATCTACCTCTACCTGAATTCTTCCACTCTAAACTCAAATCCTGTCTTATTTTCCCTTTTCTTGCACCAACTTCTATTCAAGATGAGGGTAATTCTAGTGGCCTTTGTGATTTTTGTTTGTGTATTAACATATATATGTTTTATATATGTATGTGTGTATGTGTGTGTATGAAGACAGATGTATACTCACATATTTTGAATCTTCTGGAACTTGAGTTACAGGTGATTGTGAACTACCATGTGGGTGTTGGGAATTGAACTTGGGTCCTCTGCAAGAGCAATAAGTGCTCTTAACAACTGAGCCATCTCTCCAGCCTCATTTTTTTGTTTTGTTTGTTAATTTGTTTTGTTTGTTTTGTTTTTGTTTTTTGAGACAGGGTTTCTCTGTAGCTTTTGGAGCCTGTCCTAGAGCTAGCTCTTGTAGACCAGGCTGGCCTCGAACTCACAGAGATCCACCTGCCTTGGCCTCCCAAGTGCCCTGAATTCAGGGCCAGCCTGATCTACAGAGCGAGTTTCAGGACAGACTCCAAAACTACAAAGAGAAACCCTGTTGGGGGGGGGGGGGGGGAGAAAAATAGAATTGCCATTGTAAGCTTATCAAGATGTATGGAGTTTGACACTGGACAAATCTCAGCTTCCTTAAACTAGCTGTGTGATGTTTTTATTTGTAAGTTAATTAGAATAATGTGAGTTTATTTAAAAATGATTTGGGGCCGGGTGGTGGTGGTGTACACCTTTAATCCCAGCACTTGGGAGGCAAAAGCTGACAGATCTCTGAGTTTGAGGCCAGCCTGGTCTACAGAGCTGAGTTCCAAGACAGGCTTTAAAACTACTATACAGAGAAACCCTGCCTTGAAAAACAAAACAAAAAAGATTTGGGGATGAAATCTGGAAAAGATAAATACCACTTGAGTCACTGTGGTTGACACTTCTTTGCCACTCAACTAGTAAATTGGGAGTTTTGTGCAGAAAGGAGTGCTCTAACTCTGGTCACATGTCTACAGTATCCTGATGAGAAGAGGCTGGAGGGCCTATCAAAGCAACTGGACTGGGATGTCCGAAAAATCCAGTGCTGGTTTCGCCATCGGAGGAATCAGGACAAGCCTCCAACGCTGACTAAATTCTGTGAAAGCATGTATGTGTGCAAGGGGGTAGATAATGAGAAGGGTGGGGGTACAGCTGGACTTTTGGGGGGCAGAAATTAGTTCATTATTAGGATAATAAAACATACTCTAATGCCAAAGATAAGATTTTAAAAAGCCAAGGGGAAATGGAAATAGAATTTATGTCCTGTGCTTCTCAACCAGCTCCGCTAAGTAAACAGCAAAACCCTCATAGAAGTAGGAAAAAAGAGACTGGGAAACTGGTCACATTTGTTCCCCAGGTCACACTTTCCACTAAGACAGGACAATTCCTTTTTGTTCCTTCTTTTCAAATAGATTGAGATAAGCATGTTGACACACACACTTTTCATCCCCCAACACTCCTAGTTCAAGGTCAGCCTGCCCAAGTTTAAGGGCAAGTGGTGGATAAAAAGTGAGACCCTGTCTACTTATCTTCAAAGGAAAAAAATGGGCTGGAGAGATGGCTCAATAGCACATGATATCCATGATATTCCTCCAGAGGACCCAAACTTGTTCCCAGCACCCACATGAGGGAGCTCAACCCTCTGTAACTCTAAACCCAGGACATCTGAATCCTCTGGCCTCTGGGTACCTGTTCTCAGATGTCGAAACCCTCAGGTGCACATGCACGTGTACACACACACTTTAAAAACTGAAATAATCCCAGCACTCAGGAGACAGAGGCAGGTGGATGGATCTCTTGAGTTTAAGGCCAGCCTGATCTACAAAGTGAGTTTGAGTTCTAGGACAGCCAGGCTACAAAGAAAGCCTTATTTCTTGAAAAACAAAAGCAAATAAATAAACAAACAATAAACCTTTTTAAAAAATAGATTGGGAGCCACGCAGTGGTGGTGGACCCCTTTAACCCAGCACTCGGGAGGCAGAAGCAGGCAGATCTTTGTGAGTTTGAGGCCAGCCTGGTCTACAAGAGCTAGTTCCAGAACAGGCACCAAAGCTACAGAGAAACCTTGTCTCGGGGAAAAAAAAAAAAAAAAAAAGGATTGAGAGTTAGTTCCAATAATTGCACTTGTACAGGGCGATGGTGGCACACACCTTTAATCCCAGCACTTGCAAGGCAGAGGCAGGAGGATCTCTGCATTGAAAAACCAAAAGAACTCTGATTTCAAGTACAGTTTCTCAGAAAAGGAAAAATTCCCACAAAAATGTAAATATAGAGTGAGCGTTTCTATCAAAGGAGCAGGAGGGTACATACCTACCTATACAAGTGCAGGTTGTTTTGTTTTTCAAGACAGGCTTTCTCTGTGTAGCCCTGGCTGTCCTGGAACTCGATCTGTAGACTAAGCTGGCCTCACAGAGATCCACCTGCCTCTGCCTCTCAAGTGCTGGGATGTTGGGGTTTAAGGTGTGTGGCACCACGCCCAGCAGAATCACATAGTTTTTAATTCTCTAGAAATAGATGTTAGTCACTGTCATGCAATTTAAAAATTAGGTCTCATGAAGGAATCTAATAGGAAAGGAAAATCAAGCCAGTGTATTTCTGTGGGAATCTATTTTAATAGGCGCTCCAAGCTGAGTCTGGATTTTTAGAGATCAGTTTTGTCCCAATGTTGCTATCATGATTTCCCTTGTTTAGATTCATTTATCTAACCTGTCCTCTTTGCTCACCCAGGTGGAGACTAACTTTTTATTTATTTATATTCTGCTATGGAATTAGATTTCTCTGGTTGGTGAGTCTAAATTTTTTTGTCTTCTTATTGTGCTCTAAAGATGCCTTGGTTTCTAGAAGTAAACATTAAATACTTTCAGTTGCTTATGTTTCTGTTGTGATGCATAGCCTCAGTGTATATCCAGTTTATATGCAGATTATATGCATATACTAACAGACTATCGTCTACCTTGGGTTTGACGTCACTAACCTCAAGGCCTACTATTTCCTCTAAATAATGTTAGTAATTAAGTCAGAGCCGTACTTAGTGATTTGCAGAGCCCTTCCTTAAATTCTTGTTCTTGGGGCTGGAGAGATAGCTCAGTGGCTAAGAGCACTGTCTGCTCTTCCAGAGGTCCTGAGTTCAATTCCCAGCAACCACATGGTGGCTCCAAACCATCTGTAAAAAGATTTCCGGCGCCCTCCTCTGGCGTGTGGAGGCAGAAAGTTGTATACATAATAAATAAATCTTTAAAAAAAAAAATTTAAAAAATTCTTGTTCTTCCAAGAGGAAATGGAATTCATAATTATTTATTTGTTTTGTTTTGAAATTCGCTCTCCTATGTAGCCCTGGCTGGCTCTGGAACTTGCAAGTTAGATTAGGCTGACCTGGAACTGCTTCTCCCTCCAAAGTTCTAGGATTAAAAGCTTGTACTATCACGCCTGCCTCACCTTAATGTTTGAGACAGGCTCTCTCTCTCACTAAGCCCATGGCTCACCTGACTTTCCCTGCCCTCGCCTGCCCTTGTGCACTGCTGGTGTTGCACAGTTCTGGTGTTTTATGTGGTAGCTGAGGATTCTAACAGGTTCTCAGGCTTGGATAGGAAGCACTTTACCAACTGAGATCTGGCCCTAGCTCCCAAAATGTTGTTTTTGTTTTAAGACAAGCTGTCCATCAAGAGTGGTATGGAAACCCTGTCTTGAAAAACAAACCAAAAAAAAGAAGAAGCAGCTCTCATTATGAACTCCAGGCTTGCCTTGAACTCATGACAATCCTCCTGCCTCAGTCTCTCAAGTACTGGATTTAGAGGCAAGATACTATCATGTCTGGAATTTTTTTTTTTTTTTTTTTTTTTTTTTTTTTTTTTGAGACAGGGTTCTCTGTGTAGCCTTTGCTGTCCTGGAATTCTGTAGACCAGGCTGACCTCAAACTCACAGAGATCCACTCTACTCTGCCTCCCGAGTGCTAGAGTTAAAGGGTTAAAGGTGTGTGCCACCACTTCCTGGTTTATATATTTTAATTTTTTGTGTTTGTTTTTTCAAGACAGGGTTTCTCTGTAGCTTTGGAGCCTATCCTGGAACTAGCTCTGTAGACCAAGCTGGCCTCACTCACAGAGATCTGCCTGCCTCTGCTGGGATTAAAGGCGTGTGTAAATGTAAAATTTTAAAAGGAAGAACAAAGAAAAGGGAAAAATATATTTAAAAGAAAGACAGAGGAAAGACAGAACAAGGAACTGGAGCGATGGTCAGTGGTTAAGAAGGACTGCTTCTTTTTCGGTCCCCAGCACCTGTGTCATTTGCCTCACAGCTGCTGTGAATCCAGCGTAGGGGAATCAACACCCATTTCTAGCCTCTGGGTGCTGACACGTGTAGCAGATACATACTCATGAATAAATGTTAAAGGTATAAGATGTAGAAAAGTGGGGCAGGAGAGACGGCTCAAAGGTTAAGAGCACTGATTGCTCTTCAAGAGTTCAATTCCCAGCAACCACATGGTAGCTCACAACCATCTATAATAAGTGTTCTCTTCTGGCCTGCAGGGATACATTGAGGCAGAATGTAAATCTTGAAGAAAAAAAAAAAGATGTAGAAAAAGAAGAACAGAGTAAATCTAAAGCAAATTTAAAAAAAAAGAAAAAGAAAAAAGAAACAATCAACAGTAAAAACTGGAAATGTAGCTAACTTAGTGAGGTCCTGGATATGATACCTAGGCTAGGACTGTGGTTTAAGGGGACAGACATTAATGAAATAGTCATTAGATAAATAATGGATAAAATTGATAAAGCCAAATGTCAGTTCTTCAAAAGGGTCTGTTAAAATTAGTAACCATACCAGGTGTGGTGGCGTCTGCCTATGATCCAGTGTTCATTCAACTAATACATGAGGTTTGGGAGTTTAAGGCCATACTGGGCTACATAATAAGACCCCATCTCAAAAAGAAAAAAAAGATAAACTACCTGGGAGGGAATATGAATTACTAATATGCAGAGTGTCACTATAGACTCTGGATACTACTGAAAGGTATAAAGATAGTTTTGTGAGCAATTTAAAAATTAAGCACCAGTAAAAACAAACAAACAAACAACATTTGCTGGGCCTGGTGGCACACACTTTTAATCCCAGCACTCAGGAGGCAGATGTAGGCAGGTATCTTCAGTTTGAGGCAGCCTGGTCTACAGAGCAAGTTCCAGGACAGGTGGGGGATGGGAGGGAATAAAGATAGAAGGAAAGAACAAATTGCATAAAGATGTTTGATGTCTACATAAGTGCCATGGTACACGTGCATGCATGCACACACACATACACCCACATACATCACACACATTAATAATAAATAAAATTTTTAAAAGAAGCTAGGCCAAGCATGGTAGCCTGTGTTTTTAATCATAGCTCTAAGAAGGCAGAAGCAGGGAGATTACTGGGTCTGTGGCCAGTCTGGTCTACATAGTAAAACTTTGTCACAAAAAAGCAAACAAGAAAATAGGGTCACAACCACTGGAGAGCAAACAAGAAAATAGGGTCGCAACCACTGGAGAGATGGCTACCACTAGGGATAAAGAGATGGTTCAGTGATTAAGAGCACTAGCTGCTCTTCCAGAGAATCTGGGTTCAATTCCCAGCAACCACATGTTAGCTCACAACCATCTGTCTGTAACCCTCTTTGAGCCTCTGTGGACACAGCATGCATGTGGTAGACAGAAGTGCAGGCGATACACCCATACACATAAAATAAAATACAATGAAAGAGAACACATACTGCTCTTGCAGAGGACCACCTGTAGCTCCACCTCCAGGGAACCTGACACCTCTGGCCTCTTCAGGCAACTGCACTCTGTACACAGACCAATACACACATAAAAATTCAAGGATTCAGATTGAGAAGTGGCACATAGGTTAAGATGCATGCTGTTCTTGTAGATCTGAATTCCAAAATTCCTAGCCACCCACATTGGGTGACGCACAATCACCTGTAACCCCGACTCCAGGAGATTTGACGTCCTTTTCTGGCTTCTGGGTACCCATCCACATGCACAAACTCACAAGTGTACCCATCATTTAAATAAATAAATATTGAGTCTTTTTTAAATTTTGGTCTAGGAAGATAACTGAGTTGGTCAGGTGCTCCCCATGAAACCATGAAGGTCTGACTTGGGATCTCCAGTGCCTTTGTATATACCACCAGACCCAGCCAGTCTTTGGTTTGTTGACACAAGGCCTCACTATGTAGTTCAAGCTGGTCCAGAACTCATTGTGTAGCCCAGAATAATCTCCAGCTCAAAATCTAAAACTTGGGAGGCCAAGGCAGGAGGGTTGGTTTCTGTGAGTTCAAGGCCAACCTGAGTCTCAAAAACAGAGGAGCCAGGCAGAGGCCGTCAGATCTCTATGAGTTCGAGATCAGCCTGGTCTATAAGAACTAGTTCCAGGGCCGGGCGGTGGTGGCGCACGCCTTTAATCCCAGCACTCGGGAGGCAGAGGCAGGTGGAGCTTGTGAGTTCGAGACCAGCCTGGTCTACAAGAGCTAGTTCCAGGACAGGCTCCAAAACCACAGAGAAACCCTGTCTCAAAAAAAAAAAAAAAAAAAAAAAAAAAAAGAGTTCAGAACAGGTTCCAAAGTTACACAGAAAAACCTTGTGTTGGGATGTAGAAATGGCTCAGTGGTTAAGAGCACTGACTGCTCTTCCAGAGGACCTGAGTTCAATTCCCAGCAACCACATGGTAGCTCACAACCATCTATAATGAGACCTGGCGCCCCCTTCTGGCCTGCGGGCACACATGGAAGGAATGCTGTACACATAATAAATAAATAAATCTTTAAAAAAAAGAAAAAGAAAAACCCTATGTTGAAAAAAAAATCAATTAAAAAAATAATAAAAACCAGAGATATTTCTTTTTCTTTTCTGCCTCATTTGTTGTGATAGTTTGCTTTGGTGGTTTTTGTTTTTGTTGTTGTTGGTTTTTGAGACAATGCCTTGCTAGGTAACCCTGGCTGGCTGCTAACCTGCTTTTTGGTTCAGACTGGTCTCAAACTTGATATTAGTGGACCAGCCTCCCAAGTGCTGGGATCACTGGACCACCACACCTAGCTCTTCTCATTCTTGTACCTCTAGCTTAGAGAAAAGATCTATATAGGATAGAGCTTGTAACAGTTGTGGGGCGGGGGGACTAGAGGCCAACTTGGATTCTCTGTTTTTTTCTTAGACGCCTTGGTTCTGGGACACCCGACAGTGCTGGCAGAATTATCCATATCAGGTAAAATCTAAGACCTTGTATGTGTGTAAGGTAAGGTGGTGAGAGTACATTGTCAGTCCAGGTTAGGTAGCCAAGGTGTGGTTCCCTGATACCGTGGGTCTTATATCTAGATCTCTATATCTGGGGTCTAGAGCAGAAATACTTTAGTGAGCTTTTGTCCAGGTTATGTGTATGCATGTCTTCTACTGTCCTGGAGAGAAAAGCAGTTCCCTGGTGTTGCTAAGTTCCTTCCTGACTCAGGAGCTATTAGTATCCTCATAAGGACATCTATGTCTGTACCTTAAAAGTCTCAGGGAAATGAAAGACCTGGACTAAGGCAGTTCTGTCCAGAATTTCAGATACTGATGAGATTGTGGTGTCTGTGTTAACCTTACCTCACTCTAGAAGTGAGAAGCAAGATGAGTTTACAGGGACGCAAAGGAAAAGGTCGACCTCTTATACTGATCCAGTCTCAGCTGTTGCAGATCTTGGGAAACAGTGAAGAGGAAAAGGAAGAAAGAGTGTGGGTGCTGCTGAGATGGGTGCACCTGCCTAGCTGCTGTTGTAGCTGCTCTTTTCTCTTCCAGCCGCTCTCAAGAGAGCTTTATTACTATTACATCATGGAGCTGGCTTTCTACTGGTCTCTTATGTTCTCTCAGTTTATAGACGTCAAAAGGAAGGTAAGTTGTCAGCCCCTCGGCTGCTGTCTGTCGGTCACTACCATCATCACCGCGCACTCTGCCTCATGAGAGTGGCTGTGACAGAACTGTCACTAGCTTTCCGTGGTGTTTCCAGAAGTGAGACCTAACTAATGATGGACATTGTTTAAGGTGGTCAGGGCAGAGAGGAGAACAGCAAGGCTGTGGATCAATAAGCATGTTCCTTCTTTCTTTGCTCTCCTGTTCCTCTCTATCAAATTACCCATAATTAAACAGAACTTAGGGTACCAAGGTCCAATTCAGAAAAAGGCTTGATTTTAGAAAACAAAAATTAATTCTTCCAGGTAATTTTGTTTCTCTGTGACTATAGCCCCTGACAGGAGCTCTCTAAAGATGAAACGTTGGTTTTGGCTCACAGTTTGAGAGTTTCCTCCATCTTAGCAGGGAAGGTGTGGCAATAGCTCAGTTCATGGCCACAGGAGGAGTGGTGGGACAACCAGGAGCAGGGAAAGTGCCCTAGGAGACGCTGGCCTGGTGTAGCCTTCAGAAGTCAGCCCCTAACCTGCTGCTAACTGGGGCCCACCATTCCGAAGGCTCT
Source organism: Microtus ochrogaster (assembly GCF_000317375.1). Taxonomy (NCBI): domain Eukaryota; kingdom Metazoa; phylum Chordata; class Mammalia; order Rodentia; family Cricetidae; genus Microtus; species Microtus ochrogaster. Next base: position 4,920,632 of record NC_022017.1, read on the forward strand.
GCAGCCTCCCAAGGTAGCTCAGCAGCTGTGCAGAAGTCACCTAGAATATGAGCCTGTCGGGGAGGACACTTCACAATTAAACCACACTTCTAATAATTATTTGTATGATATAAAATATATATAACTTATATAATGTATAATATGTGATGTGCAAATAACATAATAACTACTTATTTTATTTATAAGACTAAGTTTTTTTCAGTTTTAATTTGACGTGTGAACCCAAGGAAAAAGAACTTAAACCCAAAAGCCGGAAGTCTTTGCAATTAGATGAACTGTTTAGCTAATAAGCAGTTCTCTGGGACTTTTAGGGTTAATTTGGTTATGTGTCATGTGTGAGTTCAGGTGCTCACAGAGGCCAGAAGAGGGTGTCGGATCCCTTGGCACTACAGTTACCAAGCACTTGAAAGCTACCTCACATGGGTGCTGGAAACCAAAGTGATGTTAACTGCTGAACTAAGGGAGCTTTGGGTGGCAGGCATTCGTCCAGCCTCTCCTTTGCTGCCATTTCTTCCTAGGACTTCCTGATCATGTTTGTGCATCACTTGGCCACCATTGGGCTTATCGCCTTCTCTTACATCAACAACATGGTTCGAGTGGGAACTCTGGTCATGTGTCTCCATGATTCCTCAGACTTCTTGCTGGAAGTAAGAGCCCAACTTGCTGCTTCATCTTTCCTCTCCCTTTCTTGACCTGTGAGAACTGACTTTTTCCCCAACTCAATTTTTTTTTTCTTTTATCCAGGCTGCAAAGCTGGCCAATTATGCCAAATATCAGCGGCTCTGTGACAGCCTCTTTGTGATCTTTAGTGCAGTCTTTATGGTTACACGTCTAGGAATCTATCCATTGTGGTAAGTGCTCAAGGTGGTGAACTGTGACAGGTATCTAATGATAACTTTTTGCTAGCTTAGTTTTTCTGTTCTCTTCTTGCCAGTCAAGCACTAAGAACCTTAGTGCCCTGCCTTTTCCTTGACCTAGACTGACCCTTTGTGGACCCTTACAGGACCTTGGCTGCCTTACGTAGTGTTTCTAGTGAGTCAGGGTGTGTGTGTTATTTACTCCTGGCTTCTCTTGCTATTTCTGCTGCAGTCTTCAGTCTGTGCTTAAGTCACTATCACTCCTTTGCCCTCTTTTGCACTGGCTACAGGGATTCCGGCTTTTCTTGCTTTGATCCTGCTGTATGCCCCTTCCTCCTCCTGACCAGCACAGGCATGTGCACGCACTTCTCTTCTATACTCATTACCTAGACTACAAACCTAGTGACTGTGCTGGAAATTGGCTTAGTCTCAGCAAATCAACCACTTATTGCTCTCTGTCTCTAAGAATCTAAACCATTCTAGGGTTTGATTATAGGCCTATGGCTGTCCCAGTGTTGTGAAGCTGCATATTTGAAGTGATTAATAGTAAGTTACCCCATCACTTCCTAAGATTCCATTTCTTCCTCTTATCTCAGAAGGTAAAAACACATTAGGCTCCTGTGTTTACTTTTATTCCCCATGAAAGAATATTCCTGTTATTGCACTAATGTAAAGTGTGCAGAAGAAGCCCAGAAGACTGTCCAGAGGACTCAGCTTCCCTCTGTCTAACTGGCCTCTAGAGCCTGACTGTTGTCTCTTCCTCCTAGGATTCTGAACACAACCCTCTTTGAGAGTTGGGAAATGATTGGGCCCTACCCCTCCTGGTGGCTCTTCAATGGCCTTCTCCTGATCCTACAGGTTCTGCATGTCATCTGGTCCTACTTAATTGCACGAATTGCTTTTAAAGCCTTGATCCGGGGAAAGGTAAGACCATGTAGGAGCATGGGTATTATGCAGCAGACCTAGGGACCCGCAGTTATAGGAGCAGCCCACAGTCAGGCTAGGGATGCAGCTTAGTCACTAGTGTACTGTGTGAAGACCTGGCTTTGGTTCCAGTACCACATAAACCAGGCCTGGTGCCATATGCATGCCAGCAATCCCAGTGCTAGGGAGGTGATGCAGGAAAATCAGAAGTTCCGGTCTTTCTTTGCTACAGTGAGTTTGAGGCCAAACTGGAATACTTGACACCCTGTCTCAAAAATAAACAAAAAAGAATGGCTATCGATGGAGAACTGCAGATAGAAACTGGAAAGCCAGATGCTTGGGATGTCTCGGAACTGTGAGGTAGCTCACTAGCTGTTCTAAGGTGACCATGCTGCAATACACAAGATTGGTTTATATTAGGAACTAAACATCTGCCTTGCTCACTGTTTGGTTTTTAGTGCACAGAACACAAAGAAAGATACCCCTGCCTTTTAGGAGAGTACACCTAGCTAACTCCAACCCCAGGAGGCACCATTTAATGACAGGACATAATTGAAATCTGCAAGTTTTAAAGCAGACAGACTGTCAAGCCAGAACGCTGTCAGTTATGCAGAATTCCAAGTGGGTCAGGCTCTGCTAGAGATGTTAGTTCCAGACTGCACAGATGATGTAACCTCGGTATTTATTATCTCTTGTCATTGTTCCTGATGGCTGTGATTGGTTTCAGGACTTGTGTGGTGCACCTATGCATCTTGTTGTAGCTCCTGGACATCTCTCTTCTCCTCCGCCTTTCTTTCCTGACTAGGTGACATACCCAGGGAGGACTAGACCCAGACTCTGTGCCTTCTGCTCTCCTTTCAGCTCCTCCCTCTTTTCTATGCCTGCTGGGATCTGCACAGTTTCATCCTTTGCATGTAAGTGCATCTGTGCTTCTAGTGTTGAGAGAAGTACCTGTCTGAATGGGTCCTCCTTCCCCCTGTCCTTCCTGGTCCCATCTGTCTTGGTCTACTTCCCGCTGTCCTTCCTGGTCCCATCTGTCTCGGAATGTGCTCACTTGCCCAGCTTAACCTACGTGACTGTTGTTGACTGGATCTGAAGTTATCAAAGTCAAGGACTAAGTCTAGTCTTTAACGTGTTTTGCTTTTGAGCCTTTCCACCTCAGGTCTGGAGACATTCTGCCCTCTGGTGGAAATCCCCTAGACATCAGGTGATCACAGCTCCTGATCAGAGTTCAGAGTCAGCAGCTGCAGTTACTGCAGTCACAGAACTCGTCTAAACAAATGTCCTTCCTTTGTAACAACAGCTAGAACTGTGTCCCTCTCCACAAAGCTTCGTAAACAGTGCTGCATTGCTGCTTGTGTGTTAAAGGGTCATCGTCCTCACACAGGTTTCACTGGTTCCCTCTCCTTTTTTTAAAAAAAAAATATTTATTTATTTATTTATTATATTATGTGTATAGCATTCCTTCCACTTGTGCCTGCAAGCCAGAAGAGGGCGCCAGGTCTCATTACAGATGGCTGTAAGCCACCATGTGGTTGCTGGGAATTGAACTCAGGACCTCTGGAAGAGCAGTCAGTGCTCTTAACCTCTGAGCCATCTCTCCAGTCCTCCTCTCCTTTTATTTTATGGCCCAGTATTGTGCAGAGCGACTAATTGGAAAATGCATCCATAATCTAAACCTTTCATTTGAAAATAACAAAACAAAGAGCACATGTAAAAGGCAAAGTCAGCATCAGGAAAGCTCTCCGAGAGCACTGTCTCTCCACCATTCTTGACTTTACAGTGCCTAGGGATGCCCAGTAATAGCAGAACTACTGAAAACGTGTCATGGGTCAGTATGGGGAGTAAAGCGGAACTCGGGATAACCAGGGTGGATAAATGCAGTGCCCACGGTCATCAGAGGTAAAACCATGACAGCGGTCGTAAAACCATGACAGCGGTCGTTTGTGTTGGCCTTCCAGTTCTTTGTGGTGGAAGAGGGAAAATGTATTCAAAGTGGCACCCAATGATTTAGGTAATATTTTGAATCAGCTGTCACCTGAATGTAGGCATAGATCAAAAGCTATGCAAAAGTGACTTTTCTGAGGTTGGTCCTGTGAGTCTATGGAGAGTAGCATAATTACTGCCTTTGGTCCTACTCCGCTCAGGTGTCTAAGGATGATCGCAGTGATGTAGAGAGCAGCTCAGAGGAAGAAGAAGACACCAGCCACACAAACAACCTCTCTGGCCGCAGCTCCAGCAATGGTGCCAACTGTGTGAATGGCCACATGGGAGGCAGCCACTGGGCTGAAGAGCATGGGACTTATAAGGCTGTTGGCAACCCGCTCTTTGGGGCCTCCCCACATCTGCAGGCCTGCGACTAGATGGACTGCAAGGCACTGAGGAGGATCAAAGAAACAGTTTCATGTTTTAAAGAAACTCTGCTGTTTTGTATTTAATGCCTCTAGTCCTTTCAGTAATGTTATTTGCTCTGTGTTTGTATGTGTTTATGTGTTTGTGCATTGTGCATGTGGATGAGTTTCATCTACAGGTTTGGGGCACAATTCTGGACCACTAGGCATGGCCTAGTCACTTCTGAACCCACCTCAAACCAGCGTTGGCTGTCTTGAATTACGCTGTTTGTCTCCAGACCATCTGCGTCCTTGTCCCATGGCTCTTGAGGCAAGTTCCTGGTCCATCTAAATAAATGGTGCCACCAGATCCAGCTCCAGACCTGGGGAACAGTTCTTCTGGAGCAGGAAGCGGTGCTTCACCTGATACCCAGGACCACTGTGGCCTCTAGCTACATCTCCTTCCTACCATCCAATAGCGACAGGGACAACTACTCATGCCCTGCTTTTTACTCACTGGTACGCAGGGAGGGGGTGGAAAGGATGAGCTGAGGTATGGAGAGCAGCAGCCACTAGGTGTGCTGAACGGTTTTATACTATTGTTTACTCTTCTGTAATTAAAGTGTTTCAACTCTTCTCTGTCTTTATCTCTTTAGTGACTGTCATCAATGCCCTGGTTAAATTTGGGGTTATTTGTTTGGAGACAGGGTCTGTGAGACTGGCTTCAGACCCGACAACCTGCTGCCTGAACCTCCTCGGTGCTGGGCTTACAGACATACACCATAAGATTTTCTCCCCAGGGGCTGGAGAGATGGTTCAACAGTTAAGAGCACAGACTGCTTTTGCAGGGGTTTGGTTTCTAGCACCCAGCCATATAGGGCAGCTCAAAACTGCCCATAACTCCAGTTCTGAGGATCTGATGCCTACTTTGGGCTTCACCGTCACCTGTATGGGTGTATACATATACATAAAGTAAGTTTTCTAAAATAATTATTTCTAATTCAAGAAAAATTTGGACATCAAAATTTTCTTTCTCTGCAGGCTAAGAAGAATTAGCCAAAATGGCTACATCTTTGAGCTTTATGTCTTAACAAAAAAGTGAGGGGCTGGAAAGATGGCTCAGCAGTTAAGAGCATTACCAGCTCTTCCAAAGTTCCTGAGTTCAATTCCCAGCAACCACATGGTGGCTCACAACCATCTGTAATGAGGTCTGGTGCCCTCTTCTGGCCTGCAGGGATACATGCCGACAGAATATTGTATACATAATAAATAAATATTTTTTTTAAAGTGACATGTTTAATTGGTGTGCTGGCTACTTTTATGTCAGCTTGACACAATAATTATCTAGTCATTTTGGAAAAGGGAACCTTAGCTGCGAAAGTGTCCTAACTGTATTGGCCTGTGGGCAAGCCTAATGGTGCATTTTCTTAACTTGATTGATGAATGGGGGGAGGGAGGACACACTCAGCCCATTGTGGGTGGGGTCATCCCTGAGCTGATGGTCCTGGGTGCTGTAATAAAGCAGGGTGAAGCCTGGCAGTGGTGGCGCACACCTTTACTTTAATCCAGCACTCAGGAGGCAGAGGCAGGAGGATCTCTGAGCTCAAGGCCAGCCTGGTCTACAGAGTGAGTTCCAGGACAGGCTCCAGCTCCAGGGATATTTGACATAATAAAGCAAGGTGAGCAAATCATAAAGACAAAGCCAACAAGCAGCTCCCCTAATGGCCACTGCATCAGCTCTTGCCTTCAGGTTCCTGCCCTGTGTGAGTTAGTGTTTGAGCACAGCAGCAGAAGCTCTAAGACAAATGGCCACAGCAGCATTGCTCAGCAGATAAATGTAACAACCAAAGGAGAGTCTGGAGAAGCTAAGACACCCTTAGAACACCTGTTCTCACCACAGAGCCAAGGGTATGCCATGTTCTTCTCTTTTGTGTTTTAACCCATGGATAAAGTAGTCCTAATCCAGATTTTTCTCAAGGAGTAATATTCCAGAATAGTTTTCTGCTTGGTAGTCATTTAAGTTATAAAAATATCTCTAGAGAGGGCCGGAGAGATGCCTAAGAGGTTAAAGCACTAGCTGCTATGACAGAGGTTCTAATTCCCAGCAACCATGTGGTGGCTCACAACCATCTATAATGAGATCTGGCGCCCTCTTCTGGCCTACAGACATACATGCAGGCAGAACACTGTATACATAATAAAATCTTTAAAAAAAATTCTCTAGAGGCTTTATGTACATGGTGATGGTGAAGAAGGTTGAAAGTGCTGTATCAGCCTTAGTGCTTGTAATTGAGCACTTGGCTGAAACATGATTTCGAGGCCAGCCTGAGCTACACAGTAGAGACTTTCTCACAACGAAGAGGAAATAGAGTGGGGTCAGGGAGTTTAGTGGTTCAGAGCATCTACTGCTGCTCTTCCAGAGGACCCACAGGCGGCTCACAAACATCTAGGGTTCCAGCCCCAGGGATATTTGACTTCTGGGCACACGCATATTTGCATATACCCATATACATGGTTAAAAATAATTAAAGCTGGGCGATGGTGGCACATGCCTTTAATCCCAGCACTCGGGAGGCAGAGGCAGGCAGATCTCTGTGAGTTGGAGACCAGCCTGGTCTACAGAGCTAGTTCCAGGACAGGCTCCAAAGCCACAGAGAAACCCTGTCTCGAAAAACAAAAAATAAATAAGTAAAAAATAAAAATAATAAAACAGTGCTTCACCTATGGGACATACTTTCAGTTCCAGCACTGGACACAGAGGCAAGCAGACTTACCTGAGTTTGAGGCCAGCTGAAGCTAGACAATGAGACACTAGCTTTTCTTGTTTGTTTTTGTTTTTCGAGACAGGGTTTCTCTGTAGCTTTGGAGCCTGTCCTCTTGTAGACCAGGCTGGCCTCGAACTCACAGAGATCTGTCTGCCTCTGCCTCCTGAGTGCTGGGATTAAAGGCGTGTGCCACCACCACCTGGCTTATTTATTTATTTTAAAGGAAATGGAGAAACCCTGTCTCGAAAAACCAAAAAAAAAAAAAATAAATAAAGGAAATGGAAAGGAATATTCTGGGCTGAGAAGACAACTCAGTGGATAAAAGCCTCATGACATGAGTTTGATCCCTGGGCCCCACATGGTGGGAGAGAACCAACTCTGGCAGGATGTCATCAGATCCTCCCACACACACACAAAGAAATAGGCATTGTAACTCACTAAGGTAGAGGCAGTGGCACTAAACATATAAGCTGCTTTTATTGGCTAATGAATAACGAATCTGGAATGGCATGCACAGGGCAGAATAGAGATAGGCAGGGAAAACTAAACTGAATGCTGGGAGAAAGAAGGCGGAGTCAGGAGAAGCCATGTGGCCCCACCAGAGACAGACACTGGACCGAACTTTGCTAGTAAGCCACAGCCACATAACAATACACAGATTAATAGAAATGCTTTAAGATGTAAGAGACAGCCTATAAGAAACGACAGCTAGGGCTGGAGAGATGGCTCAGTGGTTAAGAGCATTGCCTGCTCTTCCAAAGGTCCTGAGTTCAATTCCGGCAACCACATGGTGGCTTACAACCATCTGTAATGAGGTCTGGTGCCCTCTTCTGGCCTGCAGACATACACACAGACAGAATATTGTATACATAATAAATAAATAAATATTAAAAAAAAAAAAAAAAAGAAACGACAGCTAATAGGCCAAGCAGTGATTTTAATTAATACAGTTTTTGTGTGGTTATTTCTGGGGTCTAGGTGGCTGGGAACAATCAAGCAGCCACCTATTGCAAGACTTTAAGACAATCCTGAAGCCATTTTTGACAATTCTGAATCCTCTCAGCCTCTGTGCCATAGTGCTTCCCCTCCTCCCCTGGTAACCAAGGACCTAACAGCTACACTCGCATGTACTCAGTTCCTGAACAATTACCCATATACATATGCTTTGGTTCGGTCCTCTGGGAAACGGGGTCAAAATGACCTCTTACCTCATCTGACCTGGCAACAGCTCTCCAGTCAATTATTGGTAATAGCCCTTTCGAATAAGTCAATCACAATAGTCAAAGAACAACCACCCCTTGCTTCTGTGGCCCCTTTAAAAGTAGACTGTACCCGCTATTCGGGGTCCCTTGGCTTCCCGAATGCTGGAGGACCCTGTCATGACAGAATTAATAAACTCCTCATGCTTTTGCATCGGCTGTGGTGTGTGAGATGGTCTCTGGGGGCGACTCCTTCTCGGTGTTTGGACGCTAGAGTCCAACAGCCTCTGTAAGGTCCTACATGCACACGGTACACATAAACTAATGCAAGCATATACATATACACTATAAACAAATAAATGAGAAGTATTTGTTTACTAAGTCTTCAGAGATAAGGTCTCTCTGTGGCCCTGGCTCTCCTCGAACTGTATAGTCTAGGCTGGCCTCAACCTCTTGAGTATTCTGACTTCCACACGGATAAATAAGTGTGGTAAAACATTTTAAAAACCTCATGTTGGTCCTCACATTGTTCTACCTTACTGTCAGAACGTATTTGACGGCTGTTTGGATACGGTGTCTTTAAGAGCTCTGTGAGCCCCTTCCCAACACTCCGGACACTCCCCAGTTTATCCATCCACATCCACCTTCACATTCTCTTTAAATGTATTTTTTAAATATTTTATTTATGTGTATGGGTGTTTTGTTTGCATGTATGTCTATGTACTGTGTGCTTGCCTGGTGCTGGTGGCGGCCAGCAAAGGCCATCAGATGCCCTGGAACTGGAGTTACAGATGGTTGTGGGTGCTGGGACTCAAACCCCAATCCTCTGAAAAAGCAACCCAATGTTCCTAACCACTGATTCATCCTTTCCAGTCCCTTATTTTTCTCTTTTTTTTAAAATTTTGTTTGTTTGTTTGTTTATTTTTGAGACACGATTTCTGTGTAGCCCTGGCTGGTCCTGAAACTTTCTACATAGACCAAGCTGGCCTCAAACTCACATAGAGCCGCTTGCCTCTGCCTCCCAAGTGTTGGGATTAAAGCGGTGCACCACTACTTCCTGGCTGAGATACTACTTAAAAAAAAATCGTATGTGTGTGCATGTCACAGCACACATGTAGCAGTCAGAGTATAACTGTGGGTATTAGTACCCGCTTTTCACAATGCGAGTCCTTGGAGCTCATGTCAGGCCTGATGGCAGCAAGCACTTTTACCTACTGAGCCATCTTGCTGTCCCTTGACATATTTTGATAAGCTTAGAATTTAGACGTCTTTGATACAGGTCAGCTTTTCTACATTATATACAGATTATTTAGTCTTTTCTGTATTATGATGACATTTCTTTCACTCTGAAATATAAACACATCCTAGTCACTCTGTATGTTAAAGAAAATACGTATTTAAAATCCTACTAATCTCTTACTCCTTGAGATGGCTATTCTGAAGACGGTAGGAAGCTGGTGTTTAAACCATATGACTTACTGCTTGCTTCCTCTGGTAGACAACCCTACTTCACCCTGGTCAACACACGTGATCTTTATTGTTAGGACTGCATATGGTCACTTTTTATTTCTTTTGAGACAGTCTCACTGTGTAGCCAGGCTGGCCTGGAACTCTCAGAGATCCCCCTATCTCTGCCTCCTTCAGTACTGGAATTAAAATCAGGTGCCACCATGCCTGGCAAGTGTCACTATTTAGATATGCACAAGTTTATACCTTGGTCCAGGACATCCTAATACATCTGTTCTCTGTACAAACTGTACCTTGGTCCTAATCTGTTTGCTCTCTAACTGGTCTTTCCTGCTTCTTCCTGATGGGTTGGGCATTGCACATATAAACATCAAATAAAACGAAACCTTTAGAAAGTTGTACTTTTTTAAATATTTATTTATTTATTATGGATACAATATTCTGTCTGTGTATATGCCTGCAGGCCAGAAAAGGACACCAGACCTCATTACAGATGGTTGTGAGCCCCTTGAACTCAGGACCTTTGTTTTGTTTTTTTTTAAATAATTTTTTCTTAAATTTATTTATTATGTATACAATGTTCTCTCTCCGTTTATGCCTGCAGGCTAGAAGAGGGCACCAGACCCCATTACAGATGGCTGTGAGCCACCATGTGGTTGCTGGGAATTGAACTCAGGACCTTTGAAAGAGCAGGCAATGCTCTTAACCGCTGAGCCATCTCTCCAGCCCCCGAACTCAGGACCTTTGGAAGAGCAGGCAATGCTCTTAACCTCCGAGCCATCTCTCCAGCCCCGTACTTTTTTATTTTTTATTTTATTTTATTTTGCTCTGGTTGTACTGGAACTTGCTCTGCAGAGTGGGTGATTGATCTGCCTGCCTTTCCCTATTGAGTACTGGGATTAAAGGTGTATGCCACTACCACCCAGCTAATTAAAATTTTTTTTAAAGATGTATGGTGGGGTGTCTTGAGACAGGGTTTCTCTATGTAGCCCTGGCTGTCCTGGAACTCACTCTGTAGACCAGGCTGGCCTTGAACTCATAGAGTTCCACCTGCTGCTGCCTCCCCAGTGTTGGGATTAAAGGTGTGCGCCACCACTGCCCGGCTAAAGATTTATTTTTATGTTTGTGTCTTTTGCCTGCATGTATATTTGCACCATGTGCTTGCAGTGCCCATGATAGTCAGAAGAGGAAGTCAGATCCTTTATAACTGGACTACAGATGGTTCATTATTGACACAGGTGCTGGGAACCGAACCTGGGTCCTCTGCTAGAGAAAGAACTCTTTCTTTGGATTGTTGGGGTGTGCTGTAGCACAAATAATAAAAAAAAAACCAAAACCCAGAGACAGATATTGGGGATCAAGATGAAGATCAGAAAAGCAAAACTGCTAAGCCTTGGAGAAGTCTTAACTTCTACCAAGGCTGGGCAAGGCTACAGACTGAATCCTGAACCTGTCTCCTCCCGTTTCATATTCCCCTTTAGTGCTGGGATTAAAGGTATGTGACTCCTTCGTACTGAGATAAAGTTGTGAGCCACCACCACCTGGATATGTTTCTGCATTGATCTTGTGTACCCTGGGTGACCTTAATCAAGAGATCCATCTGCCTCTGTCTCCCAAATCCTGGGATTAAAGGTGTGTGACACCACTGCCTGGCCTCTGTGGCTTAGTTTTACCCTCTGATCTTCAGGCAAGCTTTATTTATTAAGACATAAATACTGCAGTCCTGACCCAGTCACAGAAGAAGCAAGATGTGACTGCCTCACTGAATAAGGTACCCAGCCATGTGGCTAACATAGACAAGAATGATGGGCTAATATAAGTTATAAGAGTTAATAAGACCGGGCGGTGGTGGCACACGCCTTTAATCCCAGCACTCGGGAGGCAGAGGCAGGCGGATCTTTGTAAGTTCGAGACCAGCCTGGTCTACAGAGCTAGTTCCAGGACAGGCTCCAAAACCACAGAGAAACCCTGTCTCGAAAAAAAAAAGAGTTAATAAGAAGCCTGAGCTAATGGGCCAATCAGTTTAATGTAGACCTCTGTGTGATTTCTTTGGGACTTAGCAATTGCAGGAACAAGGCAGGATAGAAAACTCAGTCAACAAATGGCGCCCACGTGGACAACTGTATCTACATAAAGCCTGAGAGAACTTGGGAAGTAATTCTAGACAGAAAAGAATAGAGTTAAGCATGACTTATTAATAGCAGCATTTTTTTCAAATGGGCTCTGCTTGCTAGAGGCAAGTGCTCTCATTTAAGAGAAGCTTCCTGATTCAGCTTTAGATGTAAAACCTTGCAGCTCTTTTAAGAGGTCCTGCCACAAAACACTTAAATGGTGTTGATGAAAAGCTGACTGCATGCCTTTTGGTTTTCAGCTGTAGTAGGAAAAAAGCTGGATTGTTTTAAAATGCCAGCTTTCTGGGCCATCCTGCCAGTGCAAACTCTGACTCTTTCAGAGAGGAGGTCCGGCTACAGAGCATTTGAGTGTGGTTTGTGAGCAAACTGCTGAAGCTTGCTTGCTGGCAGGGACCTTGAAATGCCATAAAGCTGTGGCAATTTATATGGCTACAGCCAATACCTCTGCCATAAGGCTGGAATCTCAGAAAGCTAAAGAATGGGCCATCAAAGCCACAGCTTTAATCCTAGCCATATTGCCTAGCAAATTAAAGACTCATGTGGTCAGAAAAAGAGTATACAATAGGGGCTGGAGAGATGGCTCAGTGGTTAAGAGCATTGCCTACTCATCCAAAGGTCCTGAGTTCAATTCCCAGCAACAACATGGTAGCTCACAACCATCTGTAATGAGGTCTGGTGCCCTCTTCTGGCCTGCAGGCATACACACAGACAGAACATTGTATACATAATAAATAGATATTTAAAAAAAAAAAGAGTATACAATAGGGCTGGAGAGATGGCTCAGCAGTTAAGAGCATTGCCTGCTCTTCCAAAGGTCCTGAGTTCAATTCCCAGCAACAACATGGAAGCTCACAACCATCTGTAATGAGGTCTGGTGCCCTCTTCTGGCCTGCAGGCATGCATACAGACAGAACATTGTATACATAGTAAATAAATAAATTTTAAAAAAAAAGTATACAATAAAGAGAGATTCAAAGACGAAGAAAACCTCTAAATGGTTTTCAGTGTGTTAAAAATATATGCAAGCTAAAGGTTAAAGTCCTTAAAAATAAAAAAGAAAGAGAGTAGTTGGGTGTGGTGGCACACACCTTTAATCCCAGCACTCAGGAGGCAGAGGCAAACAGACCTCTGTGAGTTCAAGGCGTGGTGGCACACACCTTTAATCCCAGGCTTTTCTGTTTCTTCAGAGGCGGCTCTGAGCGAAGTGGGCGAGTGTGAGGTAACAGCGTTTCTCCTTTGATTTGTGCACTCGCTGCCTGTTGCACCCATGTTTTATTTCCTAGGATGGTCGTGGTGAACTCTTGGGCTGGAGAGGGACTCAGAGAATGCATACTAGTACTAGTGTCTGCTACTATGGGAAAAGTGCTTTTAAATACAATGTCAGGATTGGGAACTCATCTTCAGGTTTTCTGTGCAAGTCTTCCTGGAGCCATCAAGAGGATGTCTGTGATGTTGCATACAGATGTGGGAGATATCAAAATAGAAGTCTTCTGTGAGAGGACACCTAAGACATGTAAGAATTTCTTGGCTCTTTGTGCCAATAATTACTACAACGGCTGTGTATTTCATAGGAACATCAAGGGTTTCATGGTTCAGATAGGAGACCCAACAGGCACTGGATGGGGAGGCAGCAGTATCTGGGGCAGGAAGTTTGAGGACAAGTACAGCGAGTATCTGAAGCACAATGTTAGAGGTGTTGTATCTATGGCTAATAATGGCCCAAATACCAACGGATCTCAGTTCTTCATCACCTACAGCAAGCAGCTGCATCTGGACATGAGGTACACAGTGTTTGGAAAGGTCACAGATGGTCTGGAGACTTTGGATGAACTGGAGAAGTTACCAGTGAATGAGAAGACATACAGACCTCGTAATGATGTGCACATCAAGGGCATGACTATCCATGCCACCCATTTGCTCAGTAGCTAGACAGACACTTGGCAAGCTCGTCACTGGAACACGCCCATTGTTCTTTATCCAGTTCTGATTATGTCAGAGATGGAGGTCCTTCTGGTATTTACAGTAATGACATCTGTCGGGGAGGCCCATAGTGTTCGCCCCCCAGTTGTGAGCATATTCTGTACCAGTACTGCTATTCAGTGTTTAAATACAAAGCAATGCCTTATTAAAAAAAAAAAAAAGAAGAAGCCTGAGCTAATGGGCCAATCAGTTTATAACTAAAAAAAGAAAAAAAGGCATAAATATCATATAGTGTGTTTTTGTAATGTAGAAGCTTATAAAATATATGGCAGGTACGGAGGGAGATGCAGGGTGTAATCTCACACCTGAGGAGCATAGGCAGAAAGGTCAGCTGGGCCCACACAGCTAAGTGAGACCCTGCCTCAAAAACTAAGTAACAAAAAGAAACATATGGTTCATGGTAAGCAAAGTTCTAAAAGGAATGGGGGCAGGAATCTCTCCTTTTGGTGAGGCTTTTTTTTTTTTTTTGTTTT
>NC_022017.1:4935254-4938501 GCF_000317375.1 Microtus ochrogaster
GGTGGGCACACATGCCATGGTGCACATGTGGTGAGGGGGAGAACACATGCCATGGTGCACATGTGGGGGGTGGGCACACATGACATGGTGCATATGTGGCCAGAAGATTTGAGGTCAGTTCTCGCACCCACCATGCGGGTCTCCAGGATCAAATTCAGGTCATCAGGCTTGGCCGAAGCTATCTCACCTCCCTTGAGTACACTCTTCTTTCAAGTCCTCTTTCTATCTCTGCAAGAGCTATACACAGATTGAGAGGCACTAAGTAGCAGGGTTCAAGATTCTACTCTTCCATGTTGGCTTTATCACGTGATCTGCTTTACCACATGCTAGTCAACAACCCTTCCTTTATGATCTAGCACTCTTCCATATTGCTGCATTAGTCCTACGCGATAAGGGCCTGCCTTCCCTGGTCCAGACAAATGGCCCCATTCCTTAGACGTAGTAATTGCTCACTTGCCCAGAATGCTTTTTTTCAAGGGGTCTGTATAATGCTAGTAGAGACTGTCTCAGAGGTAGCATGCATGTTTACTTATAGTGTGCACAAGGCCCTTCACCAAAGGTAAGCAAATAAGCCACGCAGTGGTGGGGCACACCTTTAATCCCAACACTTGGGAGGCAAAGGCAGGCAGATCTCTGAGTTCTAGGTCACCCTGGTCTACAGAGCTAGTTTCAGGACAGCTAGGAAGGACTGTTGCACAGAGAAACCCTGTCTCGAAAACCAAAGAGTTAAGCAAATCAACAAATTCTGGAACAGCTTTTCTCTGAGATGCTACAGCCCTATAATACTGATAAACCTGAGTCTCTCAATCCATGGATGATGACAACTGAGTTCCAGCACCCAGGTGTAGTGGTTTGAAGGAGAATGGCCCTTACAGACAGGTATATTTGAGTCCTTGATCCCCCAACTAGTGAACTGTTTGGAAAGGATTAGGAGGTGTGGCGTCACTGGGGTGGCTCTCTGCCTTGTGCCTGTGGACCCCATGTTGCCATGCCTGTCGGCCTGCTGCTATACGCCCCACCACGTATGGACTCACCCTCTGGAACTGTAAGGCCCAAATGAACTCTCCTCTGAGTTGCCTTGCCGTCTTCACAGCAATAGAAAAGATACTGGCAGTCTTGGTGGCGCACTCCTTTAACCCCAGCACTTGGGAGGCAGAGGCAAGAGGATCTCTGTGAGTTCAAAGTTAGCCTGGTCTATAGAGTTTCAGGACAGCCAAGGCTGCATAGAGACCCTGCCTTAAACAACAACAAAGGTAAAGCAACTGAAGTAACTAAGACACCAGGCTATGATTAGAAAACTGGAAGTCAAGGCTCTACCTCCAATCCAAACATTCTTTTTTCATTTTCTTTTTTTTGAGAGAGTCTCTCTGTATAGCCACGGCTGTCCTCAAACTCACAGAGATCCGCTTTTCTCTGCCTCCCAAATGCTGAGATTAAAGGTGTGCACCATCACACCCAGCTCCAAACTTTATTTGGCTACACAAAAACACTAAGACACAAACATGTCAAAATATTTAATCTCTGTAATGAGCCTCAGCCTCACACTGCCACTTATCCGACAGCCTCCACAAACTGTCAGAAGGGCACAAGCCAGGAGGACCGCAGACACCACGGCACTTTAGTCCAGCAGGTTTGAGAGCCATCGTGGCCCTAGCTCTTGCCGTGGATGGTGTGCAGGGGAGGTCTTTCCATCACATGCCTCAAGCCTGCTGCTCAGGAGGAAAGGCTGAACTCTACAGGACTCCCGATGTCTTCTGTTCTTCTGCAGCCTGGCGCCGGGCACTGCGCAGCTGGAAATACCGGTAGGCTCGGACACTGCAGAGGTAACCCCCGTATACAGTGAGCAGCATCATGGAGGCAGAGAAGGTCTTGTAGCCAATGTCAGCTAACTGCTTGGCAGTTGGCATGTCTTCTCCTACAAAAAAACAGACTGGAGTTGGTCTCCAGGACAGGCCTCATCTCCCTCCTTAGAGCCATTCTTTATCGTCTACATCATTACTTCATTGACACAGCCTGTGGCAGTGACCCCGCGTGGAGCTCTGGACTTAGAGGGTGAATAGAGGCTGCACGTGAGGTAGACAGAAGGCCGGGAGCAGGTG
Source organism: Microtus ochrogaster (assembly GCF_000317375.1). Lineage (NCBI taxonomy): Eukaryota > Metazoa > Chordata > Mammalia > Rodentia > Cricetidae > Microtus > Microtus ochrogaster. The sequence continues at coordinate 4,937,354 of NC_022017.1, forward strand.
CATCTGAATGCCGTCACAGGCAGCCCCAGCCCTCCTTGTCTGTGCTTTAAAAAACGATTAGCCCACCCAGACTGTGCTGGGAATCAAACCCAGGTCCTCGAGAAGAGCAGCAAGTGCTCTTAACTGCTGAGCCATCTCTCCAGCTTAGAACATTTTAATCAGACTGCTTAATTGTGGTAGTCAGATTCTACCCTCATGTTAGGACCCGAAGGTAGATTCAAGCATGAGGGGAGAGGGTGGGTCCTAGTCTGTTTAGTGATACTGAAAATATCTCCTTTTTCTGTTTTTCACTATTAATCTGGCTTTTTCAGTTTCCTGAGACTTATTAGGACTTTCAGGACACAGGCTCCGGCCTCCGGGGCAGTCGGTTAGGACCACCTGATAAACAGGTCCAAGGTTGAAGTCAATTTAGTGCAGTGAACTAGGAGAGGGGCTCTAGGCCTTAGGTAAACACTGGGCTCCAGCAGGCTTTAAATCCTGCAAGATCCACGTGTCTAGTATTCTTCCAGGTCAGAGAAAAACTGGTCACAGCCGCCTCACCCCAAAGATAAAAATTAAAATTTTTAGAATTTAGATGGTGGGGTTACAAGAATGGGAAGGTAACAAAATCAAGAAAATTCTAGGTGTTTGCGCTTTTTCGAGACAGTCTTGCTCTGCAGCCTTGGCTAGCTGCACAATCCTCCTTTCCCTGCCCACTTAGTGCTGGAATCACGGGGTACCAGTCACCTAGCCATGCTGACATGCTGGCTCCATCTTGTTCACTGATAAGGATCTGAGTATGTTCTAAAATGGGATGGAGCTCAGTTGGGAGAGTACTTGCCTATTACGCACAAAGCCGGGAGTTCAATCCCAGCACTGAATTCAATGGAGGAAATCCCAGCACCCAGGATGTGAGGCAGGAGGATCCTAAATTCAAGATCAGCCTTAGCTACTTAATGAATCCCAGGCCAGTATGGGCTACATGAGACCCTACCCAAAAAAGTGGGGAGGGGCTGCTACAAACAGAAGCAAATCCAGGATAAACCCAGGAAAACTGAAATTAGAAGCTCAGGTACAAGGGTCAGCTTTGGAAATAAGAGAAACTTTTGAGATTGGTAAAACATTTCGTAGGACATCTGATGTGCATTCTATTTTTTTTTTTTTTTTTT
>NC_022017.1:4938729-4962279 GCF_000317375.1 Microtus ochrogaster
AAAAAAAAAAAAATACGGGAAGAATAATCAGGATAAAATGCCACAAAGGTGCAATTGCAAGGATTGTGAGACTCTGACTTTCTACCCTCAAACGTGATAGAGCTCACGGCTCATGTTTCTGGAAAGTTCAGAGCCCCTCATCATAGACTTCTTCAATCTAGTTCTGGGTTTGGTCCGAAACACTGTCCAGTTGAATCAAACACACACAAAAATAAAAATCGCTTGGAGTCCACAGAAAAGGGCTTGTGACTAAAGGATCAGAAAAGGAAAACAGGGGACCCCATAGTGTCAGATCGGCAGGTGGTGAAGACCGGAGAGACGCGGCTTTGCGTGAGAAGCTAGCGGAAGCTCTGGGGTTGGGCTGCATTTATAGGAAGACGGGCAGATTTAGCAGAGGGAGGGCAGTCAGGGGACCGGGCGGTTGCGGTCGGGGTCGCGGCCACCCGGCTAGCGCAGCGGACGCGGGCGCCGAGCGTTCTCAAGGGCACAGGCCGAAGACGGGGGAGCGGGCGAGCCAGGGAGCTTGGGAGGGAGGCGGGAGAGCGGGCGAACGGAGCCTCCAGGTCCGCGGCCTACCTGGATGCTGCAGCTGGACCGCGTCAGTCCGCCACTTGCAGAAACCACCCGAGCGCCTCAGTCACTGGTGCGAAATCCTGGCCGTGACCCCCGCAACCCTGCGAAAACCCGCCCACTGGGGCGGGAGTCGGCTTCAAACTTCCGTTTCCGTCTCTCTCTTCCTGGCTCCGCACGCTCAGACTCGTCTTCCTTTCCGAAAGGCTCATTGAATTCTGGGGGTTGTGGTCCTGCTCCATCAAAAGCGCTTCTTGGTACCCCCAACTTGGAAAACCGGAAAATTTTTAGCCAATCCTCAGTTTACGATGCTGTGACGTAAACTGTAGCTAGGGAGATTCTCTCGGACTCCTCCAGAGACGGACCGTGCGCCCCCTAGTGCTTGGAGCGGCCCTTTACAGGGTGATCCGTATCGGACCTGCACTATGGGGCCACAGCACGAGGAATGACTCGCTAGTGTTTCTGCCTTATGCGCAGCCTCCTCGCATGCAGGCTGCGTTGCTAGCCCCTAAGAAACGCTGGGGGAAGACTCTGTGACAGTTTGGATGGAGGACAGTTAGGACGCGGGGGCGACGGGGGAAAGGAGGGAGTAAAGTTGGATGCTAATGCTGATTGATGTCCCCGAGAGTGGCTGCTGTTATCTAAGAACGGCCTTTCTTTCACACTGAGTAAAACATGCATGCAGTGATACATGACCCCGCACCCTACCACATGCACCGGCGCAAAAACCTCGCCAAATCTTCCAGTTTCTGGAAAAACCACACTTTATTGGGTGGACAAGTGGCCTGACAGAAGGCCTCAGATTCACAGTTGACTGACTGATCAGAGTACAGGTGTTGGAATCTATGTCTGCATCCTACCCCAGCCTCCTGGGAGGCAGCTCTGAATTCAGTCAATGCGTGGGAGGGTTCTGCCCCAGCACGATGGATGAAAGGGCTCCCCCTCTTCACCTTACCCGACCTTCGTTGGTAAGACCGAATTCTTAAGGGCTAGGAGCAGAGAAGCGCTTGGCACTTTAGTGTGTTAGTTTAACATAAAGCTGGCGAGAGCCACAGTGTGCCAGTTGCTGCCACACACGAAATAGAGACCCCTGCTGGAGGAAGAAACCTCTCTCGACTCTCAGGGGCTATTTATAGCTAGGGCTCCAGGCTGCTGATCTGTGACATTCTCCGGCTGCCCCGGCCTTGGAAAAAGGCCAGTGAAGAGCACACTTCCCATCCCCCCCCATCCTGTTCTTCCCTCACCCCAGGGCAAGTTGTTTGCAGTGGTCCCTCCCTTGACTTTCCCAGCTCCTGGTGTGTGGTCAGGGCTTCACGAGGACCTCATTCCAAGGAGAGCTGGCACTGGACTCTCAAGAGCTACCAGCCACTGTGGAAACCTACCGAACCTTTGAACTACTTCAGATGCTGACTAGCACTCCTGGTAGTTTGAGGACAGCTGAAGGCAAAGAGTCAAGAATATGGGATGGATGAAGGAGCTGAAGAAAATGAGTATGAATCCTGCGTTGTGTTAAACAAGAAGGTGGTGCTGACACCAAAGCGAAGTGGCCTTGTGGGGAGGACCCTGAGAAGAAAGATAGGGTTGGGAAGGAAAGGCTAGCTGACACTTCCCCCAGCCAGAGCTACTGACTAAGAGGGCGGGACAAATAAGAAGGTCAGGGGAGCCTGGGTGATCTGAGCCTGCTATGAAAAAGTGTAGCTAGCTCTGTCAGCAGATTAAATTCCTGCTCCCCAAAGAGGGTGCTGGTGACCTGGTACAGGCAAGGAAAAGCTTTGAAAGGTCACACAGGGTGGGGAGGCGCTGGCAAAGCTCTAGGAACCAGGAAGTCATTGGGAAGCATAGCAAGCCCCCGGGCCAGAGATGCCAGTCTGGAGCAACTCTTGTGCCAGCGTAGCCTGGGGAGGGGAAGAAGAATGAGCAGAGGCTTCTGAGAATGCAATTGTTGCTAGGAGAAGTTAGAAGGAAGTTGTTGGAGATCTTTGTATTTTGCTAGCAAACACTGAGATCACTGATGCTGCGTGTGGCCTAGCAGAGGTCAGCCATGGGGTCTCTGGGGTCTCTGTCAGCTCAGGTGTCCAGACCCTTCCCTTGGCAGCCTTTGCCTCCTTCTTCCTGCCACTTGATGGGCTGGGGACAAAGTCCCAGTGTGTGTGTGAGGCAGCAAAGGGCAGCCCTTGCCCTGCACCTTCCCTCCCCCCCATCCCACCCCACCCCCGGAGCAGGCAGCACTGGGGCTTGATTCTACACTTCCCAGAAGACAGCGAGGAAGCACCAATCCTGAAGGGGCCGCAGGCTCTGCAGCAATCCTGTATCTCCAGGTGCGTAGCTGAGCCCCACAGCCTCAGTGTCCGTCAGTGAGGACCCTGCTGGCTGAGAGTGTCACAAGCTTCTGCTTGTCTCCGGTGGGGCAAAGGAGCTGCCTGTCCTGCGCCCTGGCTCCACTCACATGTGTTCTGGGTGGTTCTGCAAGCAGTGAATGAATTCACCCACGGGCTGCCCTTCGTAGCACACTTTGTACACAGCCGTGAACAAGGGGAACCTAGAGTGAGAAGGAGACTCAGCTTAGTCCCCACAAACACCCAGACCCATCCGGTCCAGACTCCAGGCCGCAGCCACCTCTTCCCCAGCCTCTGGGAGTTCAGGCAGAAGGCAGCTGCCATCTCCCAGATACCACCTGCCAGGAATCTGAATTCCTAACCAGAGGATTTGGGATGCTATCTGCCCTGATCTTACCATACTGTACTTGCTTATCTGAGTTCCAGGCTTTAAGAGATTTTTGTTTTAGACTGAGTAACCGTCTAACTCTGTGGACCTCAGTGCCATTGGCTGTTCAATGGGTCCGGTATGATAAAGTAGCAACAATGTAGTCATTTATATTTGATATGACAGTATACTGTGCCCGTTACTTCTTGTCACCCTCGAGTAGCTATTTCCTACACTCAAAGTCACAAGCTGTCCTTCTGAACCTGCGCCATACCCTCTTCATCTGGGATTCTCCGTGCTCCCTGGAAAGGAGCACTCTGAGGCACAGCCTGTTCTCAGTACCTAGGACAGGGGTCGGGGGACAGAAATGGTGGCTTTCGGAGAATAGACAAAGGGGTAAGACAGTCAAGTGAGTTTTCCTGTCCTAGAACTCCAGCTCCTAGAGCAGGGGACAGGGAGGACAGTGCAGAAAGTGGAGACTGAGCAGAAGGGTCCAAACAGCTACTGTAAAGATCACCACAAGGTGAGCTGGCCGAGGATGCCCCAGACTCTGCAAGCCCTCTCTGTCTGTCACATAGGTCATGTGGGGTTCAAGAAGATGTCCCAAGAGGAGTGACAATCAACCTCTAGCTCCCATGCCTAGGGGCCGTGGCAAACACTCACTTGTTCACGAGGCCCTTGTGTTGAAGGATGTTGTGTAGCTCCCTGGCTGTCTGGGGCCCCTGGAGCTTCTGCCCATTCAGCATCTCTTTCTCCAGCTGCTCGATAGACTGTGAAGAAAATGACACGTGGATGGAAGTGAGAGCAGGTCTGTCTGAGCAGGAAGGTCCGGGGTCTCGCGGGGATTCCCTTCAGGGCCTCGAGCAGCGCTGTGTGGGCAAGTCCTCTACCGCTGAGCAGCTCTCCAGGCCATGTTCATTTCTGCTTGCCTGCCTGCTTTTGAGTCGGGGTCTGGCTACATGGCTCAGGCTGGCCTCGTGGACACCATTCTCCTGCCTCAACCTCCTGTTGATCACCCACACCCTGATACCCACATGCCTACCTTTCCAGTGCGAGCGAAGGCCTCTGCCACCTTGCGGTTCCGCCCTCCGTAGCAGGTAGTGATGAGGTCGGCAACACCACAGCTCTCCAGGAAGGTGGCCGAGGACACGGAGCCACTGCAGAAGAGTTTGGCAAAGGCGATCATCTCCATGAGCCCCAGCCGGATCACTGCTGCCTTGGTGTTGTCACCAAAGCCGAGCCCATCACAGAAGCCAGCCCCAACGGCCACTATATTCTTTGAGGAGTAGAAGGGCAGGGGTGAGTAAGTTTCCTCTCCAGAGGCTCCATGGTGCTATCATACCAATCACAACACGTGCACTAAGTGAAGTATGACGTGGCCTCTTAAACTGTGTCCTCTGCCTCCTGATTCCCCATTTAAAACATGCCTTTTCCTCTCACTCTCTGTGTGTGTGTGTGTGTGTGTGTGTGTGTGTGTGTCTGTGCAGATATATCTGTGTGTCTGTGTGTAGAAGCCAAAGACTGACATGGTTTTCCTCAATAACTTTTCAACTTTATTATTATTTTGCCAGACAAGGCCTCATCATGAACTTGAGCTGGCCTAGAACTCTCTATGTAGACCAGGCTGGCCTCAAAGTCCCAGAGATCTGCCTGTCTCAGCCTCCCAAGTGCTGGGATGAAAGGCGTGTGCTCCCTGGAGATGGAAGACTTTCAGCCAATAGCCTTTTGGGTACCGCCCATTAGGGTGTGCTCTGAGGTGCCACACGTGGACTGATAAGCACAGATGGAGGCATGCTTACTCTATTGGGTGGTGGTTGGAGTTTTGTTCACAGCTTCCAGCGCCCACAGGGAAGATTATGGCTCTCTACCCTTATTGGGAGTTTTCTACCAAATAAATATTTATTATCCTTTATTCCATGCTGCCATGGACTTCCTTCATTATGCCTTCAGCTCCCCACTCCAAAGCCGCCTCTGTACCCTCTCACCTTTAAGGCCCCACAAATCTCCACTGTGTCCACCTCCTGTACCACAGTGACGCGGAAGTTGGGTGTCTGCATCAGCTCCTTCAGGAGCTGTCCCTGGGCCACATCCTTGCAGCCTAAAATGGAGAGGGAGTAAGGCTTTTTATTTTTATCTTTAAAGCGGGCTCTTGCTGTGTTGCCCAGGCTGGCCTGGAACTCTTGGGCTCGAGAAGTCCTCCTGCTTCCGTCTCCTGAGTAGCTGGGTCTATAGGTGCACACCACTGCACAAGTACCTGGCAAAGGGAAACCTGACTGTCCCTCACACACCAGTCAAAGCAAGAGGCACAGCCCCTCCTCCCGGATGTCCCGTCCCCGCCCTCAGCTCAGTTGCTTTCTTCTTTCCCTGCCCAGTGGGATTAGCGAAAGAGCTTGGGTAGCAGCTAGAGCTTCGTGGTGTGGACAGGGGCTCTCACCAATTGTGGTCTCACAGAACTTCTCCTCGGCCACCTCGCTGGCAATGTTGGCCCCCATCAGCACGCTCATGGGGATACCAAGGCGTTCCCCAATCACTTCAGAGATGAGCTTCAGCCCTTTGGGGCCCTCGTCTACCCCCTGGGCATAGGATGGGGCTCAGGCCAGCTGTCTTTTATACCCAGCTAAGGGTTTCCCTCCCAAGCCCACTGCTTATCTGTGTCCCTCTCCAGAGGTGCTGCCCCAGCCCCACCCAGTCCAGACTTGCTATGAGGAGACTAGATAGCAGTGTCCCATCAGACTCTCCCCCCACACTCTCAACCAGCCTTCCTCTCCAAAGTAGTGTACTTCTCACATCCCCAAAGAACTCTCTAGACGCCTCAGCCCACTTCCAGCCCAAGGACTGTTCCAAACCAGCTGCTCCATCATCTCCCAAGCCGTCTCACTTCTCTCTCTCAGCTAAACTCTGACACATCTGCCTCCAAAGCTGGGTTGTTTTCCTCAAGCAACCTGGCAGCTGACTCTTTCTCCTCCCTCCCTTCCTTCTTTTTCCTGTGCTGGGGATTGAACCCAGGACTTCATGCATGCTAGGTAAATTCTCTACCACTAAGCCACACTCCCAGCCCCAACTTCTTTCTTTACTCTCTTCAAAGCCGGTTGCTCCCATCTCTGGACTCTTTCTGTCTATTCTTTTCTGCTTACTTCACTTACTGCCCAAACCCCACAACAGTTAGCTGCATTCCACCCCCACCCCCAGTAGGGAGTCCCTGGTACCTTAATAAGAGATATGCCAATTGTATTGGCCTTCAAGTGACCTTTGAGCTGGTCACAGATCTTGCCAATGAACTGATGGGGCACCACAAAGATTAGGATGTCAGCACCTGTAGCAGCCTGGACCACATCTGGGATAGCCACCTGTGGGAACACCAGATGCTCATGTGTCTAGAAGAACTCTCCTTGTCCCTAGGGAGACTCCATTCAATTCTGAGCCAGCCTTCAAGCCAAAGAGTGGTGTTGGAGGAGGGAGGGCACTCAGAACTTCTTGGGTTCCCTGTCCCCAGCTGTCATGCCTCCTTTGCTCCAGCTCGCCTGGGTCCTTAAGGCCTCTGGGAGCACTCCTGGCTACTCTTAGCCCTTGGCTATGGGTCAGTGAAGATTGCCAAAGGCAGCTTAGGCTTGGCAGGAGGAAGAGGCCAAGTAAGATTTCACCACTGCTTCTTAGGGGCCCTAACTTGGCAGGGAGAACCCACATCTTTGTGCCTATTCTCTGCTCCCCTTTTCTAGGCAAGAAAAGAACCATATAGATTTGTCCAGAGACCAAAAGTCCAACGATCGGCCTTCAAATCTAAAAGCCAGTGAATGAGTAACAGGATTAGGGTTCAGGGCAGACATGAGAGACTGAACCCAAGTCTAGGAGCCTGAGAACCAGCCTTTGGTTGCCATGGAGACCAACTTCTTCCTCTCCCCTCCTTTTCCATCTAAGCATCTGTAAGAGGAGGTACATTCAGATCTAGAAAGAGCCCAAAGGGACGGTTTAGAGGCTGCAGGAGGCGAGGGCACTCCAGGTCTAGAGCATCCCACCTGATGTGCCCACCTAAAGTGACTTCCTCTCCGGAGGAGACACCTCAAAGACAGATTTGAGTGTCGACTGTTTCACACTCTCCCTTGCCTCCCTCTTTCCTCACAGCGAGTTGGGGGCTCACCACATTGGGGGGCAGCTTGTGCCCTGGCAGGTATTTAACATTCTCATGCTGCGTGTTGATGATCTCAGTTAGCTTTCTGCCCCCAATGTCTTCCTCAAACACCCACATGGTCACCCGCGGGTCAAAGTGTGCCAGGCGAGCTGCATTGCTGCCCACGATCTTGGCAATGGCTGAGCCCCTGTTGGGAGGGGAAACACAGGGAAGTGGAGTAGGGGGGAAGGGAGGAAAGAGTCTTCTAGGTAGGACCTCAAAAAGCTTGTTGGATGTTTTACGACCTGCTTCTTGTCACCCCTCCCAGCCCCCATCTGTAGCAAATGTGCCTCCCACGACTGGCAATAGAGAGGAGATCCAGTCTACCCTAGTCTTTGCCGTTGGGGAGGTGGGCCAACTTCCTGACCCCACCCCAAACTCTAGCAGCTTTTCAGGCAGGGATAGGAGCAGAAAGCCGTCTGCTCACCTTCCTATGGTGAACAGGTGCAGCCGCCCAGGCAGGCACAGCGAGGGAGGGCTGGGCACAGTGCACAGTAAGCACTGGAGATCGCAGCAGGAATCCAACAGGCTCCAGAGGGCATTTCCTACCTTCGGCCTGCTTCCCGCCCACCCAGCCTCCCTCTGGGGAGCCCCTGTGCCTTTGGAGGAGCCTGCCCTTCACCCATGCCCTTCAGAGAATCGCTTACCAGTTCCCGGAGCCGACAATGCAGACTTTCTTGCCAGCCATGGTGCCGCTTCTAGCTTCTCTGCCCCAGCGGGTGTAGGCTCTGAGTATTTAACTCCACCACACGTGGGTGCAGCCAAGCTCCGCCTCTGAGGTGGCCCAGACGCTGGTGCCTAGGGATAGGGAGTTTGGCCCAGAAAAAGGGGAGTAAAGGGTAGAGACAGGTGGGGAACAGGAGTGGGGCAGAGACCAGACCAGCTTTTCTTCTCCGGTTTGCAGCAGACGGGCTGGCCAGTTTCTTCCCTTTTGCCTCGGCCTTAGTGTCCCACCTACTTGCTATGGGCTAATCCCAAGAACCAGTCCCCACTTTTTCCTTGGTCCCCAGCACTAAAATAAATCACAACTAGCAGACTTGGGCATGATGATGCACTCTGTGAGTTCAAGTCCAACCTGGTCTACAGAGTGAGACCCCCGTCTCAGAAAAAGTAAGGAAGAAGGGAGAAAAAAAGGAGCTGGGCGGTGGTGGCGCATGCCTTTAATCCCAGCACTCAGGAGGCAGAGGCAGGCGGATCTCTGTGAGTTCGAGGCCAACCTGGTCTACAAAAGGAGCTGGGCGGTGGTGGCGCATGCCTTTAATCCCAGCACTCAGGAGGCAGAGGCAGGCGGATCTCTGTGAGTTCGAGGCCAACCTGGTTGGTCACAAGAGCTAGTTCCAGAGAGGCTTCAAAGCTACAGAGAAACCCTGTCTCGAAAAACCAAAACAAACAAACAAACAAACAAAAAAAGGAACTATCTAACTAGCATTAGTGACAAACGTGGGGATATTCAAAGGCGACTCCACCTCTCGCACTGGCACTAACACACTAGCACACACCCCACCCCGATCCTCAGGGCTCCAATTTTGTTCTCTAGCATTCATTCCCGCGGTGGTGACTGGGTGAGAGGGTCAGGGAATGTGAAGCCACTTCTAGGGGTATTCCACCTACAAGATAAGGGGCTGCTGTGGCTTAGGTACCCGGGACCAAGTATAAACTATTCCAGGAGAAGCTGGGAGTGGTGGCGCACATCTTTAATCCCAGTCCTTGGGAAGCAGAGGCAAGGGGATCTCTGTGAGTTTGTGGCCATCCTGGTCTACAGAGTGAATTCCGGGACAGCCAGGGCTACACAGAGAAACCCTGTCCTGAAAAAACCAAAGAGAACAGGTCATCTTGGTTCATACCAGTGACTTCCAATGACTCATTTCACCTCAGATAATCCCCATTTGAAGGTCTATAGAGGGAAGGCAAGAAAGGTCAAAGGTAGGCCTCCACGCCACGTGGCCCACAGTTCTTCCAGGCTTCAGGAAAGGGCAGAGAAGTGGTGGCCAGTATGTGAGCTGTCCCAAAGAGCCTTGATGTTTCCTTCAATTTCTTTTCTCTGCTTCTGCCTAGTCCACTGGGAGCCTTAAGTTAAATAGCCGTTTACAGAACCAGAAAGGGGAAGAGAAGCTAAGCTTAGAGCAGCACCATCTAAGGCTCAGGGGTACCTGTGTCTCCGGGAGCTCTGTGGTCTCCGATGCTCATAAATGACTTTGGGGGAGGGGAGAATGTCAACCCACATCTTGCAGTTTAGGCTCCATGACATCCACGGCTATTTGACTAAGGGGAGGAGCTTGGGTTTCCAAGCCACTCTGGAAAGCAGTGCTGCACCTTGACCCACAGAGCAGACACCACCGTCTGCTCATGTGCAGACCTCCTGGCTTGGCAAGCCAGTAAGCGGGTGTTGCCATCCTCCAGGCTACCACTGGCCAGTAACAGTAATCAGCACTAGGTTAGAGGGGAGTCTCGGTGGAGCCGGGGTAAGTGAGTAGGAGGTCAAGGCTGGAAGCATGTCTTTTCTCAGTTCGGGATTCCACAGAAAAAGCCCACCGTATTATTATGGCCAGGCAGTCCCTATGAAACATGAAATCGGTTGGTTGTTTTTCTAACAAGCTCCTCTAATGCAGAGCCAGCCTCCCACAGAGCCTCCTTTATCACACTGGCACCGCGACAAAGGCTCCAGTGCCAGGCTGCCAGCTGGGAGCACTGATTATGAGTGGTGGAAGAAAGGATGTTCCTGTCCCTGGCACATATGATTGGAACCCTAAAGAATTGGGCATTTACGCACGAAATGAATGCCTTGCTTTGGCCTCAATGCTCCCATCTTTTTGTCCCTCCAGTCCTATTACGTAGTGTAGAGAAACAAAGCACGTGGCCATTCACCCAGGAATAAAGGGGATACTCGTTACAGGAAGTTATCTGTGCCGCCAAAGGTTCTCCAAGAGCCAGCTCTAGAGTACCTGCTTGAAATTCATGATTCAGGAGCTGGAGAGGTGGCTCAGTGGTTAAGAGCACTGACTACTCTTCCAGAGGACCCAGGTTCAATTCCCAGCAACCACATGGCTGGTTATCACTGTCTGTAACTCCAGTTCCAGGGAACTTGACACCCATGGCAAAACATCAGTGAACATAAAATAAAAATAAGTAAGAAATTCATGATTCATTAGTCACTCATTAAACATGCAATTAGCCTGAGTGAGAAAAGATGCTTTTTCTGTGCCCCTGCCATCCAATTTCTCTATCCCAAGTCATCATACCTCTTTCTTTCCCTTCTCAACTGTGAGAGACCAGTATGTTCTAGATTGATACACCTCTTTCCTTCTCAACTCTGAGAAACCAGTATGTTCTAGATTGAGTAGACAGACAAGGCTGGCACATTTCCACCCACCTACTCAATGGCTAAGGTTTTATTTATTTTTGTGAGACAGGGTCTATGCAGTCCTGGCTAACCTCAGACTCACAGAGATCCTCCCACCTTAGTGCTGGGATTAGAGGAGTGTGCCAATGTGCTGCCCCAATGGGTAAAATTTGTTCCCCACCCTTCTGGAGCCCCCAGGTGAGTAGGTGGAACTATAGATTCCTGGGCAGCAGCCAGGCAACCCTCTGCTCAGCACAAGGCTAAAGCAGCCATTCCACACCAGGCGATCAACAGACTTCGTACATTGGACATCCTAATACACATCTGTAATCTCCACTTGGGGGCTGAGGCAGGTGGACAGTGAGTTTAAGGTCAACCTTGGTTACATACAGAGACCCCTATCACAAAAATACAACACAAAGAAAACCCTGGGGCCTTTAAAAGTGGAATCTCAAAAGGCAGATCAGTAAATTGGTGGTTTTGTACAGAAAATACAAATGCCTGCTGTCACCAGGGCCTTGGCAACAGCCGAATGGACTTGTGCCCTGGGGAGGGTAGGGCCTGGTTTCATCAACATGAAGGGGCCACAGACACTAAGGACAGGTTGTTCCAGCCAGCGACCTCGAGATTTCAAGGACAAGGGAGAAGCCAGCATTGCCACTGCCTTGTCTATTCTTGATGGATGGAGGTGGGTACAACCATCTCAAGAGCATGGCTTGTTTGGATAGGACTCATTTCTCCAGACCCCCAGAGCTCGGCTCAACTGACATCTATCAAGTGCTCAAAAAACACTTGTCAAATAAAGAGGGCACTGGGTAGGGAAGATGGTTCTACAAAAACCCCAGACAGCAGCAACCCCAGACAGACTAAAGGAGGCCCTCTTCAGAAGATACTTTTATTAAAACTGGTGACATCAATAAGGAGACAATACAAAAAAAATTTTGGTCCATGAAAAAAACAAAACAAAACAAAACCCCCCACAACTCAGTTAATAAACAGTCATCAACAGGGACACTGCAGGAGTGCTCATGACGCTTCTAGCCAGGAGCCAGGCTGGGGTTCAGCTGCCCAGGGCCGTCCAGTGTCACTGTGGGGAGACCTTCCAAGGGGAGGGGTAGAGGACAAGGGGAAGTGGGAGAGAAAACTGCTGTCCCAGCACAGAACAGGCAGGGAAAGGGGGCAGGAACACTGCTCGCAGAAGCCTGAGGTGGGGTGGGAAAGCAGGGGCTTTGTCAGTTCTGTGAGCTCAGAGCCCGTGCTCAAGGGAATCCCCGTGCCCAGCTGTCTCCCACCCTGCAGTGTTGTCTGCGAGCCTGGGATATGCTAACTCCTGGCAATAAAACCTGGAAGAACCTGAGGCTCCACTGGAAAGATGCAAAACCACCTGTTCCAAGGGGCCAGGATCCCACCTTCCTGCGGCTACCTGAGGGGTCTGAAGCTTTGAGGGCAGGGGGTGGGGAGTCACAAACCCATTTCAGACCTATGCTCCAGCCCTAGGCGCGTTTACTCCTCAGTGCCCTAGAAACCAGCAGTGGTTTCAACTGGGCAGACAGGGACAGGAAGACAGGAATGGCCTAGGGCTATACCCGTTTGATTTTTAGGCCTGTTTCTCCATTTAAGGGAGGGGCAGGGCGGAGTGAATGAACAAGCCACTCATCCAACAGCAGGAAGGAACAGCCTCTGCTGGGAACGACAGCACCCCAGCTTCGGTCCCTGGGGCTCTGACAGGGAAAGGCAAGACTCCCCTCTCAAATGCCATGGGTTAGGGCAGATGTGGGGAAATCCTATAATGGGTGGCTACGGGAGTGTGCAGGAGGGAGCAACAGTTCAAAACACACTCCAATACTGACATGGACCCACTAAGGGGTCAGACAGCACTGAGACAGCAGGTCAGTCCAGGGGGCAGGGACCGACATGGCGCTCAGTGAAGCCCAAGGGCCTGGGCTCCTTTAGTGCCAGAGGGCAAGGAATAAAGGGAGAATTTGCTCCAACCTGTGGAGGGGAGTGAGGAAGGTGGGTCACCAGGAGGGTTAAGGTCAACTAGCTTACAGAGTGCCCTAGGCCTGAGTCTCAGAGGAGGGGACAGCTCCCAATGCCTGGGTCTCCTCACAAAGGCAGGATCAGTGTAGCTGGTCTCACTGAAGACCACCTGGCCTCAAGAGGCCCCAATCATTTCAGAGCATTGATCACCACTATGGGTTCTCTAACACTATCTAGAGGTCCTGTGTAGACCAGGGATGGGGTAGGGAGGTAGAGGCACATGGGAACGTCGTGGGGAGAGGGTGAGGGGAAGGCTGGGGTGAAGAAGAGGATAATAGGTGCCTGTGAATCAGAAATGTGACACCCTCTTCATTGTGATGCTGTCCTTGAACCAACAGCATCTCCTGGAATGCCTCAAGCAAGACCAGCACAGGTTCGCTGAGGCAGCAGCACAGGGCCCAAACAGAATCGGTGCAGCCAGGGAGGGCTCTACTATGTATTCCGGATTCCTAGGGCTTGCTCTAATTCTTGCCGCCTCTGCTGCACCTGAAGAGAAAACAGGAGTGGAGCTTGAGACATTGATAATCGGCACCTGATACCCCTGACCCCATCAAAGGTACAGACTCCTACAACGGGTGGTTCATATCTTTAATCCCAGCACTCGGGAGGCAGAGGCAGGCAGATCTCTGTGAGTCTGAGGTCAACCTGGTCTATAAGAGAGAGTTCCAGGACAAGCTCCAAAGCTACAGAGAAACTCTCTGTTGAAAAACCAAAGGGACTCCTGCCTGTCATCTCCCTAGTGTGCCCAGGCACAGCACCAACCTTTGAGTAGAAGTATCGGCACACAGCCTCCTGAGCCCAAGGCTGGAAGTAGAACTCAGCACGGCGCTCTTCTTCTGGGTTACCCACCACATCAGTCATAGTCTGGGAGAGAAGGGGGAGGAGAGAACAGACGTGATCCCTGCTTCCACATCTGCTCTTAGTTGCCATCCCTGCAAAGATGCTGAACTTCTAATTCCCCAGCTCCTGGGAAGTGCCCTGACATGGAAATAGGGTCTTTGCAGATGAGCAAGGGAAGAGGAGCCTTTGGGACTGGCGTTAGCCCAGCCGAGGAGGAGATGCAGAGGTAGAGACAGATGCACACAGACACAATGTGACTGTGACAACACAAGAATGTCAAGCCTAAACTGAGGGACACCTGTGGGGTCCAGAAGCAGCAGAGCGCACAGGGACAGCCCTGCTGATGCTCTCCTTTTGGACTTCCGGTCTCCAACACTGGGAAACAAATTCCCATTGCTTAAGGTACCCAGTTTGGATCAGGTTTCTTCAAAGTCTCAGCAGACAAAGACAACACCCCAAATTACCATTAAGTCACCGCCAGCTCCAGGCCCTTTCTGGTGCTCCTCTGCTGAAAACTGATTGGTCACAGCAGTCACACAAGGCAAGAACCCAAAGCATGTTGCCCGGGCACATTCTCCAGCCTGAGCTTATGATGCTCTTTGCGAAGTATCTTCAACTCCATTTTCCATGCTTTTCTCAGCAACTCTCGCTTCATCTACTACCCTTTCTTTGGAACGACCTTACTAGTTCCAGTTAGCTTGGCCATGGTTCACTACATTTTAGTAACAG
This sequence comes from Microtus ochrogaster, assembly GCF_000317375.1. Taxonomy (NCBI): domain Eukaryota; kingdom Metazoa; phylum Chordata; class Mammalia; order Rodentia; family Cricetidae; genus Microtus; species Microtus ochrogaster. The sequence goes on from NC_022017.1 coordinate 4,953,117, forward strand.
TAGCCTATTTTTTTTCCAAATTGAACACATCTGAGGGAGAGCAGAGCCCAGATCTTCAGCTCTAGCCCAACATCCCCGAATCAAGAGACTACTTAGAAAGTACTAACTATGTGTCTGATAACCAGCTCTGCTGTGACTTCCCATCTCAACTGTAAACTGGACCCTGGGATGTGCTAAAAGAATGTAGTCCCTCAGTTCTTCAGGCGGTGCTGCACTCCCAGAGTCCCTCTGTATCTTCCCAGGCTCTTTACCTTGAGGTCCCTGCACTGGGACTGAAGCCAATCATTGATGAAACCCTGAGGGTCTCGGGCAAAGCTCAGCATGAACTCTCGCTGGGTCTTCAGCTGGTTGATAGTTTCTATTGTCTCATGGATCTGAAGGGAAGAAGACTAGTCCATTTTCAAGACAGGAAAGCTCTAAGCTAAAGGCAGACCCACCCCAGCTGCAGGGCCAGTACCCAGAGTCCTGGGTACAAGCACTCCTACCACCCTCGCCCTCACCCTCTGCTTCTCCATCCAGGTAAGGGAAGTTGTCCTTCAGCCTGCACCACTACAAACTGAAGACTTAACCCTGGCAGTCCAGAGTCCATTTGCCACGTTCCAACAAATCCCATGCTTTCTTGGCATCTCAGACACACTAAATGGAAATCTCTCCAACAAAACTGGTTACCCTTCCCCTAATCTCTCCTCTCCCTCTTCCGGATCTTAGTGGAGACTCCTCCCCACCCAAGTCAGGCCTTCTCTCTTAGCCCCACCCAAACAGGGGCTACATTCCTTCATTTCACTTTGACTCTCAAACCCTAACTCTACCCTCCCTTCTGAGCCTTTATTTCAGGACCCTGGTATGTCCCACACAGACTACGTCTTTGCTTCAGATCCTGACATGTCCCACACAGACTATGTCTTTATTTCAGGATCCTGACATGTCCCCCCCCACACACAATGTCTCGCCTTCAAACTGGACTTGTTCCGGAGCTGCCCTCTTCAACTCCCTCCACCTATCACAAACAGCATTAGTGCCCCCGTGGTGAAGGCTTCTAACAGGCCCCTTGTCTCACCTGCAGGAGGTACACACAATTTTCCCCAGATCAAAGCTTTATGAGCAGGCTCCTCTCCCTGAACACTGCACCTGGCACAGGCACCTCGTGCCATGGCCAGCATGGTGTATGACGCATGAAAGAGCTCTGTATGTCTGCCTTGGCTGGTTCTGAGGTTCTGTAATCCCATGGCCTGAATTATCATGCACACATGACAGGCCCTGAATTTGTAGTGCCTCCTGCTTCAAACTCCAAATGCTAGGATCTCAGGGTGAACCACCATGCCTGGCTTTGCTTGTATTTCTTGGAACACACCAGGATCATTCTCCTCTTTGGATTTTTACATACTTTATTCTATCTCCCTGGATTGACTTCTGCCTTCCACACCCCAAACACCACTCTGCTTCCTCCCCATCTGTTAACTTCTACTTCGTCCTTCAGAACTTAGCTGAGGTGTCTATTCTCCCATGAGAGCCCCTACAGTCTCTTTGGTGTTTTGGCTTTGCCTACAGGGACAATGCCTATAACGGTAATGATGGGGGCATCATATCAGCAGTAGGAGCTATCACGGCTGCCTTTTATGTGCTAGGTACAGGCTCAATTCTTTAAAAACATGGTCTCATTCCATGCACAGAGCAACCACATAAAAGTAGGTATTTTATATAGTCTTCATTTCAGAGATCAGAAACTGAGGCTCAATGATACTAAAAGGTATTGCCCAAACTGGGCACAGTGGCTTCTCTCTGTAACCCCAGTGCTGTGGAACATGACAGCAAAATCATCATGAGCCTGAGGCTAGCCTAGCCTACAAGGGAGAGATTGACTCAAAATACTGAAAACAAAAACAAAACCATCTAACAGTCAGAATCAAATGCATGTATGGGAGCTTCCAGTTACCACCAAACAGGACAGAGCTTGACAGAGACTGGTTCTGGGTATCAATATATTTTTAGTTAAAAAATAGAACCAAAAGAAGGTATGAGTGAGGGATAGGACAGAGACCCCTACCTTGTTGTCTAGAGTAGCGATCTCCTGCTGGCTGGCCGTGGACAGCAGAAAAGAATTCATCTGGGTCTTCAAAGTGTCATCTACTTCCACATCAATGTCATAACAAGCTGTCTTTTTCTGGTCATTTGGGTCAACACTGGAGAGGAAAATAACAGGCTCCAGTAAAGGGCTTTTTCTGAGACCTACTTGCCAAAGGTCAGAAAGATGGTCCAGCCAGGGATGAAGGGAAAAGAAAGAGACTACAAAGGGTACAGCGGATATGTTCTACATCCTCCTTCTGAGAGCTATATGCACCTCCAAAAGTCTGCACTTTAAATAGGTATGTATAATTTATAATACACAAATTGTAACTCTTTCTATTCTATTTATTTATTCTGTGCACACGATGCAGGTGAGAGGACAATGTGCGGAAGTAGGCTCTCTCCTATCACGTGTGCTCCAGGGACTGATGCCAGGTCATCAGGCCAGACAACCAGCACCTGTAACCTGTTGTGGCGGCGGCATCTTTCCCCCCCGCCCCAGAGACAGGGTTTCTCTGTGGCTTCAGAGCCTGTCCTGGCACTCACTCTGTAGACCAGGCTGGTCTGAAACTCACAGAGATCCGCCTGCCTCTGCCTCCTGAGTGCTGGGATTAAAGGCGTGCGCCACCACCGCCCAGCTTCTGTTGCATCTTGCCTGAGTTTGGTTTTTAGAAAGTCAATGGTAAAATTCAAACAGCTCTAGAGGTATTTTGGAAAAGTTTAAAAATAGGAGCCCAAATTGGGCAGTGGTGGCGCATGCCTTTACTCCCAGCACTTGGTGGGCAGAGGCAGGCAGATCTCTGAGATTGAGGCCAGCCTAGTTTATGGAACAAGTTCCAGGACAGCCACACAGAGAAACCGTGTCTCGAAAACAAAGAAGAAAAGGAGTCCAGCTTCTGTGGACACGATGCACAATACAGGCTGTAGAGTGACTACAGGGTGAGAACTAGGGACCAAGGAACAACAGGCTTTTACAGCGTGACATGAACAGAAGCCGAAAGCAGGGAGCTGATCTAATATAGGGCATGCTGCCGTCTAGAGATGCCTGGCTCTCTACCACCCACTTTAAGAAAAATAAATAAATAAAAGCATTATCTGGAGGCTCCAATTTCCTAAAAAGATGATCACTGATTCCTCCCACAATGACAGGCTGATAATCAAGTCTCCAAGGGGCATCAGGGCTCTACTATGATGGTGCTGGCTGATTTCAGCCGCTACTAACATTCCAATCTTAACAAGGAGAAAAGCATGCAACCACACCAGACACAGTGATCCAGGGCATAATCTGCAAAGGTTAACAGGACAGCAGGCACACAGGAGTTCGTATCACTCCCACTTTTAGCGTAATAGTGAGTCTATGTGACTTAAATCTAAGCAACAGCTGTGTTGAACAAGACCCCTAGCAGTCTGACAACTGGCTGTGAAAGGTGGCTCCAGTCACCACACCTCTCAAACACAGGCTCACCTGATGACGTGATTAATGATGATAGGTTCTGGTGGCATAAGCAAGGCATGGAGCCGCTGAGGGATCTCTGAGAACTTCATCCGTTGAGATTCAAAGATCTGAGAGAGAGAGAGAGAGAGAGAGAGAGAGAGAGAGAGAGAGAGAGAGAGAGAGAGCGCGAGCGCTGGTTACAGACTGGTGCTTTCAATGCAACCAGACCCTCGAAATAGAATGTGCTTTCTATACCTGCTGGAGGTACTTGTCACAGATGACAAACTCTCGCTCGTGAGGGTCCTGGAGCTTATGTGTTTTAATATATTGCCACAGTGCTTGGATTATCACTGGACGTGTCTGGGTGTGAATGCCCAAGAGCCGAGCCAGACGAGGATCTAATTTAAACTGGGGGGGCTGCAAAGAACCAAGAAGAGAGATGAAGCTAATGAGCTGGTTCCATGTACATTTTGGTGTGTTTAGCATGGCAACACATTCAATCTAACAAACATTAGTAAATCTGGGCAGCAAGGTTACAGAAAGAACTCAAACAACAGAGAAAAATGTCTTTCTTAGTGTATTACAGTGGCAAAGCACTCATGAGCAACCCTAAACCCTCCCCAGTCAGACTCTCGCGGGATGTAGCCATGAGAGCTGGACCCCTTCCCAGCTCCAAATACCTGGTAATCCAGCATCAGTAGAACAGTGCAACGTACATTCACATCTCCTGGTCGCTTCACTTGGAAGCCATCAGTCTCCTGGGTAGTGGCGGTCCTGTGCCACTACAGAGAGGAAGGTGTCAGGGGTGCTCTTCCACAGGAAGAGCTTCTGTAATGACTGAACATTCAACTTTGATTACTGAGGGTGCTGGGGAGGAACAGCAGGAGGCATCTCTAAAGATGCACAGGGCTTTGGCATTACTGTCTGTGTAAGCAGAACCTTTCAGCTCTAACTGTGGAATGACTGCATCTAAAATGGCTTCAATTTCCAGTGATAATTTTACCCATTAAATGGACAATATACACGGAATGGAAACCTAAGTAAGGTAGCTTCAATTTTCTGAGGGTGACATACTGAGTCTATAACATTTACCTGGATTATCATTTAATTCCCAAATACCCATTGAAGACAAGTGTGATTAAGCCCCTCTTACAATGAGCAAAGTGCTACCTGGAAGGAGGAAGCAACCCATGAGGTCAATATGTAATAGAACGGAGATGTGAGCTCTGGTGTGTCTTAGCTACCACACGCTACTGCTATAAAATAAAATGTCTCCACAAATTTCTATCGACTCTACGACTTACTTCCCTTCTTAGATGGCAGAGACCTTCCCATGTCTCTTAGTGGTTGAGATTAAGAGGCTGCAGCTACAGTGGTAAAGAGAGGGGCAGGTTAAGTTCACATGGAACACTGGACTGTTCTGGGTTTGTGTCCCAAACACTGTTGCTAACATCTTCAAAACACTGTACAAGGAGGTGTTATAAAGAATCTCTAGTTATTCAAAATATAAATCTAAAGGAAGAGCTGCAGCTATAACCTAGCAAACACGAGTATTCTATTAGTCCACCCACTAACTACGACAACAGCTATCAGGAAAATACAATGTGCCAGTAACTACAGCCCACCAGTACTTATAAGCAAGATGCAGAGATAGCCGGAAGTGTAAGAGCACTCCATCAGAATTTTCTTTGGGGGCAGTGGTCAGGTGGGTCAAGTCAGATTGCAAGAGCTCTTGGGTCCCAACTAAGTACAGCTCGCGCCACCTAGAGGTCAATATGCAAACTGCAAAGGTGGAAATACACACCTGGACCAATTCCTCCCTCTTTCCCTAGCTGTTCAAGTTTGGCCCTGCCCCCCACATGATTAAAGCCTGGAAGGCAGAACTACTCACTTCTACCAGATGGTTATCTGGCCCATAGAGGTCTTTGTCCAGTTCAATCACCAAGGACTTAAAAAAGGAAGAGAACTTTCTCTTTTGCTTGGTGGCATCATATTTGGACAAGGCTGACTAGAAAAGATAGGAAGACGTCATGTTAGAAAAAGCCAGAAAGAACTCCCCAAGACAGTGTTCTTTAAAAAGGAATTTCTAATCCTAATGAGGAAAAAACTCTCGAAAATATCTTCTGGAAGTGGCAGGTGGCCATTAAGTCAGTCCTGTAGGACTGCGTCAAGAACAGGGCCTCTGACTTCCCTCTGGGGAAAGGAGGCAAGTTACCCCAAATGGTTAACATAACAAAGTGCTTTAGAACAGAGAAAAGCCCAGCAGTGAGGGAAGGGACCCAAAGGCAAAAAGCAGTAGAAGAAAAATTGGCTTTATCTGGACAGAAGACACGACAGCAGACTGGACCTACGCAGAGGCGGCTCTGGTTCTCCTACAAAAAATGCATTCAAATGAGCTCACCTGCACACAGTTAAAAATAGTGCCTCCCCAGGGGCTGCAGGGTGGCAAGTGTGGGGCTCTCACCGATCTGATACTCCCCTTGGAGCAACCAAGAGCCAAGCCTTAGGGGAATTTTAGCACACTTAAACTGTGGTATCTCCAATGAAAGCTGGGAAGACAGAAATAACCTCAAGGACTTGAGAGGATCGTGGCCTCCAATGCTAAGTACTGACTCGGGAGGTGGGGATGAGGGACTACTGAAATGATCTGCAGATGCTGCTAAATCCAAAGGCAAAGAAAACAACAACCCAGATCCAGGACAATAATGGCTTCCATTTGATACCAGTGAAGCTGTGGGAGCAGATACAAAGGACCATTGTCTTTGTGTGCAGGGAACACAGCTCCCCTCCCCCTTTCCGGAAGCTCCCAACAGGAGCTGTAAGCACCAGTCAGGCTTCCTGCTAACCACACAACCCTGCTCATTCCCAGCAGCTCCCACCTTCAACACCAGACAGTAGACCTTGAACTCACATCCTCCAGGAGCCGTCCTTCTACCCGAAGCTCCCAGGAAGCCACCGTCCCTTCCCCATCTTCAGCATCTGACTTAGCCGGATTGAAAGTGTTAGAAATGAAAATTCGCAGCTTCCGTTTTTGCTGAGGAAGGCAGAAAAAGTATTGACGGTGGGGCTTGAGAGTTTGATGTTGAAGACAAAAGTCTCCTAGGCTGGCTTACTATAGGTAGGTGAAGACTGCACTTAGGAGAATGCAGGCCCTGAGCCTGAGTACAAATGAATATGCGGATACCAGGTGAGAAAACCACAGAGTGTCAGGTTCCCAGGGCAGCAAGTAGATACAGCAACAATATCAACAGGGTATATTTCTGGTGCAAGAGTCATCGAAAGCTCCCCCGTCCCCTTCCCTGCCAGCTGTTCTACTCTTATGCTCCTAATGTAATTCCTGGTTTGTAGGCGGAAGGGAAAGATGCAATTTAAATGCCAAGGAGAGCTGTGCTGCGCCTTTGATTTTTCATCCCAAGCCTGGTGAAGGTTCCTGTTCCCTCCCTTGACCCTGTGCCTCTGCTTTGCTGTGTTACCTTGATGGGACGTTTCAAGGCCTCCTGGATATCTAGCCGTTTCCTCATAATAGTCTGGTCCAGTTTCCTTTCAAAAGCCAGGAGATCCATATAGGCCTGTGATTCTGGTACCAATTCCCGAATCTTAGAACAGAAAGATATGATTGGGCCCTAGAGCCGACCACCTGTATTCTCAGTCACTCTACCTTCAAGAAGACCTCGAGAGGCTGCACTCACCCTTTGAGGTAGGATTTTGTCAGCCATCTTCTTTTTCTTTGCACTGTTCAGAATAAATACTGTTATCAGGGTGGGACAGAACCAGTCAGAACATGAGCTAGGCTGTCATCACTTTCCTTTATGGCACAGCTAAGGCCTGCAAAACGACTGTGCCATTATCAACAACAACTCCATCTCCACCTCCACCAGGATGCCAGGAAGCCTTCACAGGGTGACATAGCACCACCACTTCCTGGTTCAGTACTCCACCGCCTGCACGCTCCTCCCGTTAGCTTCTCTCCTTCACCCCGGGGGTCATCTTACTTGTGATTCCGATTCTGGACAGCCTGCTGCTGGACCTGCTGGATCTGTTGAGGTGCAGGTCTCTTGCGGGACTGGTCCATCCCTGACTGGGCCAGGCCAGGTCGGACTGAAGGGTTCCCCCCATAGCCAGGAGGTCCCATGGAAGGTCCCTGAGGTGTCATTCGGCTGCCTGGCAGCATACCTGGTCTCTACAGAAGGGAGAGGACCCAGAGATGTCATACCTTTCCTTGACAGCACCACCGAGAAGTGATGGAAGCCTGAATTTTTGGGATGGAACATGGCTGGAGGACAATCACAACCTTCTGCCCTCTCTAAAATGTGGTAACTGGACCTTCTTCAGGCCTAGTAGCGATTTCATTGAATATAGGGTCTAAAAACCAGATTGTAGTCAAGTTTTCTGGTCTATGTTGGTTCTGACACAACAGACAGCTCTAGTTCTATATTTACTTTACTAGATGCTATCTCCTCTGAAGCTGACCTCAATTTGCAGCTCTAACTTGGGTGTTCTCTGGATGCTGGAGCTGCCCATCCCAGGGCCCACTTCACCACCCTGGTACCACACTCACTCCTCAGAAGGAAACAATGCAGCTGGGAGAAGGTGAGAATGCTAACCCCCACCCCACTTCCTCGGCATTGCTTCCCCCCCCCACACACACCTCCACCCAGGACCCGAGTCCATCCCAAGGGAGTCCCTCCCACTTCTCCCTCACCCGATCCGTCCTCCGCCCTCGCTCGGCCCCGCCCCCGGCCCACGCGCCCCTCCTCCTGCCCCACTCACCGGATAGGCCGCCCCGGGCATCGGGGAGCGGTACAGCCCTTGACCCGGCGCTGGGCCCATTCGCACGGGAGGCCCGGGAGTTCCGCCCGGGCCCAGAGCAGCCGCCACGCCCGCCCCTCCTGAGGCTCCGGCGCCGCCGCTCGGAGCCACAGACTGAAAACCCGCCCGGGCCGCCATCTTCCCGGAGCCGCCGCTGCAGCTGCACAAAGAACCGGAACCGGAACTCCCCCCGCCCCCCGCGCGCCCCCCGAGCGCCTGGGCTGTTTGTGGGCCAGGCCCGCCGGCGGGCACGGGCGCTCGGGGCAGCGAGACTACGGGCTAGAGGGGGCCACTAGCGGAAAAGGCGAGTTGACCACTCCCTCCCGCCTTCCTGGTCCAGGAGGGGGCACCATAGAGAAGCGATGTGTGGATAGAGAGGTAACGGGAGCGGGCGCCCCCAGGCGGGCGGAGGACGACGAGGCGTTGGAAGGAGACCAGCCACCTCCGCAGAGTGTTTGCTTTCCATTCTCCTACTACCCGGGCTCCGGTTACTCAAGACAGAGAAACGTCCTGTTCATTCGTTTTACAAACGGAAAAGCTGAACTCAAAGGAGGTAAATGTCTTTGCAAAGACAAATCAGCAAATTAAAAGAAAAGCCTTTCTAGATTCCGGTCTCCTGGTTGGTAGTCTGGGCCCCATTTCACAGATAATGGCTCAATAACACCCCGAAGCGGGAACTTCATCCTTTATCTCAGGCTGTAATTGAATGAATTTTTCCTTTGAATCCTCTCCAAAGAGTCCTGAAGGGCTGGAGAGATGGCTCAGTGGTTAAGAGCATTGCCTGCTCTTCCAAAGGTCCTGAGTTCAATTCCAGCAACCACATGGTGGCTCACAACCATCTGTAATGAGGTCTGG
>NC_022017.1:4962379-4967650 GCF_000317375.1 Microtus ochrogaster
TATGTATACAACTTTCTGCCTCCACACGCCAGAGGAGGGCGCCAGATCTCTTTACAGATGGTTTGGAGCCACCATGTGGTTGCTGGGAATTGAACTCAGGATCTCTGGAAGAGCAGACAGTGCTCTTAACCACTGAGCCATCTCCCCAGCCCCAGACAGAATATTGTATACATAATAAATAAATATTTAAAAAAAACCAAACAAACAAAGAGTCCTGAAAATCTGTTGCCTTTGATTACATTGCTCTTCTACTGCCCAGTGATTCAAACTATCCCTGAACCTGTCCTTTTCTAAGAGAGTCAGTGTTTACCTCATCAGATATGTGGGCTCTCATGTAGACCAGCCTAGTAAACCCTGTGAGGGATGATAGCTGCTTCTATCTCCCAGGGGCCACCTGACTGCCGCTCCCTGACCCTCATGCCAAGCTCCACTCTAGTGGCAATACCTACAAACACTTCAACCAAAAAGAACGACGCTGGAGAAGAGATGGTTGGAACCCAGTTTATTAGACCAGAGACATGCGGCACCCGGAGCCCCGCCTGCCATCCCCCTGCCAGGGCAAACTTCTCAGCTTTGCCCTGCTCCCTTCAGGGGAGGTCTGATGGCTCAAGAAATCTTGGGAACCAAGAGTTCTCAAAGATGCTGTACCTCTCTCTCTGGCTCCAGGCCAACACACACAGGTGATCTGCCCACAAGTCCTGTTTTGGGATTAGTGACCAGGAAACAGTGGGGCAGAGAAGGCCTGGGAAGAGTGCCTGGTAGGGGTGGGGATGCCCTCTACTTCTACTTGTGGCCCCGTAAGGTAGGGACATACATATAACAGCAGAGCTTTCAACTCCCTCTTTCTCCCTGTCTTTCTCCTCACGTGACCAAACCCTGCCTCACCAGAAAATGCAAGCGGTGGGCCTGGTCATCAAATTGAGGAAGGGACACTGGGCACCCAGAGGAGAGAAAGGCCACTGAATGAGGACTTCAGCTTCTGTCTGTGGGTACCCACTGCCCCCGCTGCAAGAGTCACCAATCCCCAGCTCCCTCTGTCTCTAACACTCTTGGCTTAGTGTCCAGCACAGCTCCGTTCCTGGGTAGGTGTCACCTTTGCAGCAGTCCCGTCCCTGGGAATGCCACGGTCAGCCACGCTATGGGCATTGGGATAGATGGAGCTAGGAAGAGGGTGTGTTAAGGCTGTGGGGAGAGCAGAGGGTGCCCCAGTTGCGGGGGGCCAAGGGCGAGGCCAGAAAGAGGCAGAGCTTGTAATTCACAGCTTCCTTTATGTCACCACCGAGACAGTGCGAAGGTTACAATGCGCTTGTCGTCTCCTTGTGCTTCTCAAAGGGATGTGTGTACACAGTACAGACACCAGGGGGAGGCCAACTCTTTATACAGGCAAAGGCATTCAGAGACAGGGGTGGGCGGAATGGGGAGAATTTGGGGTGGGAGGACGATTCTCAGAGACAAGAGGGGATGGGTGGAGACAAACAGGATGAGAGGAAAGTATATACAGAGATATAGCAATATAGAGTCTGTATCATATAGAAATAGAAAATGCAGACGAGATTGCCGGGAGAAGCAAATGAAGCTGGGGAAGAGGAGCGTTCCATAAGAAAATTTATGGATGTGGCCCTCTGCAAAGGCCTCTGAGAGAGAAGCCAGGGAGGTCAGGATCCAGGACCCCGCTCCCTGAGCTGGAAGCTAACCAGCCAGGTCTTTTATCGGATGGAGAAGAGGGCTGCCTCTGAGAATGTCTCTCTGGCTGCTTGGAGGTGGAGGTGACTTACAGATACTGGGATGTGGCCTACAGCACCAGGGCCACATGGAGGCCTCACTCTACTTCTTTAGGAAATCCTGTACCCCCATGATTCCATATGATTGAGGGAGCAGAACTGGGCATTTAGTTCTTACCTGGAGACCGGGGCTCGTGGGGAGTCAGTGGGCTGAGAGTCTCTTAAGGCTAGGGAAGCCCCTAACTAGTGCTCTCCCTTAAGATACATTCTCTGGTTTGGGGTCAAATTTCAGACTCTAGAGATCCCCTCCACCCCTCACTAGGAGGGGGCTTTGGTGACTGGTGGGAGCAGAATGTAGGCGAACACTCAGATGACAGACAGCCAGACAGACAGAATTCAGCTTGGAGCCGGGGGAGGCAGCATGGAGCAGAGAGAGGCAGCCTGAGGTCTGGGCCGGATCTCTCTCTTTCTCTTTTTATATTAGTTTAACTTTGTTAAAATAAAAAGATGGGATGAGGCAGGGAGAGGACTATGGTGAAGACCTTTCTCACCAGACGAGGGGACCACTGCATAGGAGTGCAGCTGAGTCCCCAGGGTCGATGGGGGCGCTTGGGAGCCCCTTGTTCTTCTAGCCCTCCCCACCTAGGCCTTTGGTACAGTGGCCTGCGGGGGCTTAGCAGGTAAAGTCCTCAAATGTGCCTCGGGCGGGATGGTGAGGTAGGATGTTGGCAGCAAACGTCATCCCGGCAGGATGTCCCCGGAGGCTCTCACAGGGATTCTAGCGGAGGGAAATGAGACAGGGACAGGTTACAGAAAGGGCTGCAGATAAACAGGTGGCCGTGGCGTGGAGGGGGTCGGCGTGAGGCTTTGGGGGAAGGGGCAGGCCAGAGGACACCCCGTGCCTTGCTCCCTCACGTGTCTTTTGACGTCGTCCAGGCTGAGCGCCACACCCTTATCTGCGCTGCTCCTCTTGGCCTCCTTCTGGCATTTCCCTCGTCTACACAACCGGTGCTTAATGACCTGGGAGAGGTCAGGCAGGTTGGGTGGACTGGAAACCCCCAACCCTGTGTGGCCCTGCCCAGCTCTGGCCCCCTTACCTCATAGGCATAGTCAAAGAGTTCCAGCACTGTGAGGATGCTGGCCCCGATGAACAGCCCCATCTGGCCCCCGATGTCACCTGCGGGGTCAGGTTAGAGAAGTTAGTGGGCTCAGGACACTGAGAGCCGAGAGGTGATGAGGCTCAACAGGACTGGGGCAGGCCAGCCATGTTTGCAGAGATTTGCATCTTGAGACACAAGGGTCAGAAAACCAGAGTCTGGCAGGATTTTTATTCTCTATGCTTTTCTGTATTTTCCTACTTTTCCAAACAAATTCTTTTTTTTTTCTTTTGGATTTTTTTGAGACAGGGTTTCTCTGTAGCTTTGGTGCCTGTCCTGGAACTAGCTCTTGTAGACCAGGCTAGCCTTGAACTCACAGAAAATGAATTCTTTACAAAGTGTACTACTTGTTTAGCACCCGGTCCACGTCCAAGGACGTGAAAGTTTCCACTCCTGCCTCTCAGCCCCTTTCTCTGTCCTACTTGCTTGTCTTTTCTACTTTGTCCCAGGAGAAGGCCCTGCCCCTTTCCACACTAGAGGGCTTAGGGAAATCGGGGTAGGAGTGGTGTGTTGTCATGTCCTAGGCACAGGAGCGGACTGGTTCTGCTCACAAGCTCACCCAAGAGCCCTGCGATCTCATAGGCCTTTTTCTGCTCGATGGTCTCATAGTTGAGGACTTCAAAGAAGATGTCCAGCACCAGGATGTTCTCCCTGTGCAGGGGGGAGAGGAGGAGAGCTAGGTTCAAGTCACCAGACAGGCGATCTCAGCATGTTAACTTCTCTGAGGTTGTTTCCATATTCCTAGAGGAGATACTGTCTTCTAGAGGTGCTGCGGGGATTGAATTAAATGGCATGTATGAAAAGACACATTGCATGCTGGCAAGTGGGAGGTGATCCCAGTTACAGCAGGGAAGATGGAGCAAGGAGTGGGGGAGGAGCGCTTGCCTCACTTACGCCAGCTTGATCTCCCCCCACAACCCACTCTCTTTGGTTGCCTCTTGGGCCATGTGTGAATTCTCTCAGCTCCCTTGTGCCTGTGAGACTCCAGGCCTTGCACAAGGACCCTGCCTTGCATAGGAGTCCTTACCCTATGTACTGCTCAGATTTGTTGAACTTCTTGGCCAGGTATTTGGCTGAGGCTTTGCTGGGAATCTTGACCATGGACAGCTCCTTGCCATAGCGCGTCAGGTTGCAGGGCATTTCACACACGCAGTATTCCTGGTCTTTCTCCACTAGGAAGTCTGTGCCCACGCAAGAGCCACTAGCTGAGTGGTGTCCTTCTGCCAGCACCTTCCCAGTATGGACATCCTGGCCCTGCCCAGAGGACCCCTGGGATCCCTTCTCTTTCACCTCAGCCCCGTGTCTACCCTTAGTTGATCTTCACCCAGCCTCCCTGCAGAAATAGTTCATCTTATGTGATTTCCCTCAGGGTTCTCGAGAACCAACCATCTGAGGCTGAAAGAGGGTGAAGGCCCTCCCCAGAGACCCTTATGAATTCTCCACAGGGACCTTTGCTGGCGCAGTTCTCGGCATTTAGAGGCTGCTGCCGGTGGAGGCGCAGCAGGAGTTCACCCTTGACCTCAGTCCCCTGTGCACGAGGCAGACAGCACTTTCTTCCCTCCCTCTTAGTGTCCCAGGTCAGAGGCGCTCACCCAGGGCGGGATCTGCACATTCCTTATACTGCTCTGGAGTGCAGTATGGGGCATCCCCTACAAAGGAGAGAAGATAGTGGGACAGGTGGAGATTAAAGGGGTCTTGTGGTAGCACGGTACTGTGGAAGAGGAAGGTGGGTCAGCAGGACTAGCCACCCCTGTTACCCTGGAAGTCACCTACTCGGACAGTCCACCCTGCCTGTAGACAGAGGCAGGAACTGAGAGACAGGAGCCAGAAAGATAAAAAATGGAGTGATCTGGGACCAGGGCTAGGGAGGCCAATACAGACGGGACACAGACGAGGGGCCATGCAGCCTGAGACAGCCCGGGACTGTGTCTGGAATCTCGGGGACCAGGGCAAGGGAGGCCAGTACAGACAGGACACAGACGAGGGGCTGTGCAGCCTGAGACAGCCCGGGACTGTATCTGGAATTTCGGGGCCTGACCTGGCATGTGCACCATGCGGCAGTTGCAGTTCTCCACCAGGTAACGCGTCTCACAATCGATGCGGCAGGCTGTGATGCTGTAGGAGTCGAAGAAATCCGAGTCCATGGTGACAGCATTGCAGGTGCCCCAGGGTGAGGGCAGGTAGATGAGCTGCTGGGAGAGCCGGGGAGCTGGGGAAGTGTGGGGACTTCTCCCCGACTCACCCTAACCGGACTCCTCTGGCAAGATACAGAACTCAGAAGTCATATCCCTGCACCTCTAAAGGTCTTAGAGTTCATAGACTATTCCTTCTGTTCTTGATCATATCTCTCTCTCTCTCTCTCTCTCTCTCTCTCTCTCTCTCTCTCTCTCTCT
>NC_022017.1:4967750-4970101 GCF_000317375.1 Microtus ochrogaster
TGTGTGTGTGTGTGTGTGTGTGTGTGTGTGTGTGTGGTTGTATACATGAGTATGGCTGTGCCCCATGCACAGCTCAGAAGAAGTAAATATTGGATTATTGGATGGGTTCCTCTATTTCTCTCTACCTATTGTTTTCGAGGCAGGATCTCTTACTGTACCTGGGGCTTACTGGCCTGAGGATCCACCTGTCTCTGCACCCCAAGCCCAGAACTGGGGTTACAGGTGTGCACCACCTTGATTTTTACATGGGTGTTGGGGATCTCAGTTAAAGTCCTCATGCTTATATAATAAACACTACGCATTGAGCCATCTTCCCAGTTCCCCAGAACCCCATCTTGACTCCTCAGCATAACCCCAGAAGTAACCCCCTCACCCTCTGCTCCTGGCAAGACACAAAAGTCTGGAAGCCTGGGGCCACGCCGAAGCCCAGCTGGTCAATGAAAGGAGGTTCGTCCTGGCTGTGGATCTGCACTTTGATGCCTGCTTCGAAGGACGTCTCGTCTGTAAAGAAGAAGGCATGTCAGTCAGGAGTGTTTGAGTCCCCAGTCATCCAGGCCTGGGACATCACACCTCCCTGGCATGGACTTGGGGAGGAGGTTGTGGGGTCCCAGCATACTTCCAGCCTCCTGCGTTGGCAGCTCTGTGGTGATCCAGTGACTGCTGCGTCCTGCACACGTCTTTTCTTACCTGGTGTCTGCAATGTACCTTGGTGTTTCAGATTATTTTTCCTGGAGTGCCACTGTCTTGGCCACTCTCCATTTCTCCTCAACCCTTTCTCCCCTCTCCCCATCTCTCTGCCCCTGTGTCCCCTGAGACAGAAGAGAGGGAGTTAATTTATAGTGAGTGGCAGCCACTGCCGGAAGAGAATGATGACTTTACCGTGGAGAGTAACTGAACCAGGAACGGGGAGCCAGGGAAGTCACACTGGGGCAAAGACAGCCGTGGAGAGGTCTTAGGAGGAAGGGGAAGAGTCGGAGGGGCTCCTGAGCAGGGAAGCATACCGGTCTCTCCCCACACGGGCAGGTATTCATCTTGCTGGATGTCCAGCATGATCTCCAGGCCATTGCCCGTCCCGCCTTTCATGGTCTTCAGCCTCGGCCGCCCATCTTGGCCTGAGTTGAATGTGTAACACTTCCCATAGCGTGTGAAGACCTGGTGGAAGGCAGTCGAGGGTGTGAGAGTCCCAACAGTCAGATGAGCGTCTGGTTGGGTTTAACTAGCAGTAACCACAGGGATCAGACACAGGCGTGGGAGGGAGGTATACTGATCCCTCTCCTTGCCTCTCTGTGACACTGGCAGTGGCTTAGACCATCCAAAATCATAACTCTTGCCCGGACTCCCTTTGTGCTCCTTCAGCCTCGAAGTGATAACAGTTTCCAACTATTACTTGCTGCATTGGCTTATGGCTTCCTTAATCTTGCACACAGCTTTACAGACAGCCCCTTTGTTAAAGTCTTTTCAACTGAACTATCCAAGGACGATCTTTTTCTTGCTATGGCCCTAACATATGCACCTCCGTCACCATGATCCTATAACTGCCAGACTGCTGAGGCCTTCTGAAATAGATCTTTAGATCTTCACTTTGGAATTTCAACCTCCTAAACTGGAAATCCTCTCCAAGACCTTCCTCTGCACCTAAGCCCCTAAAGCTAAGCCCTTTGGTTTCTTCCCACTATCAGCTTCTCATGTCCGCCATTGTTCCACTATCACTAGAACCTGAAAGCAGACCCAGTTGCCATGCCAAGACTTACTTGAGCATATCACCCCCTCCCCTAGGACTCAAGACCGAGTATCAAGGCGAGACACGCTCAGTCCCAAGGCAAGGCATGTTGGGGTGCTCAGTCCCAAGGCGAGGCATATTGGGGTGCTCTCGTAGAGCTCTGAGGGACCTCAAAGCAGATACCTCCCTTGTTAGGTGATCCTGTATCTTCTGCCCCCACTGATGCCCAGTGGCCAAAACCACCAGGTCACAATCATTTCAGGGACTGAGATGACACCCATGTACACCTACATAGTAGGGCATAGAGGGTATGGAGAAAGGTCAGGCATCTGAAATCTGCAGGGAACCAGAGAGGACATCAAGCTAGACAGGATTGCAGGCCAAACTGGAGAGATGGTAGATAGCAGGTGGTCCCTTAACTAGGAAGTGCCTCCACCTCTGGGTGAGGAAAGCAATGGGGAAAGGTGATATTTTCTAATGATGGCTTCCTCCAGGAAGAAAGTCCTGGCCACTTAATCAGAGCTGGGAGCATGGGTTGTGACTTAGAAGATTCCTGGCTTCACAGACAGATGGCTCTCTTCCTCTTTCTCTCTCTCTCTCTCTCTCTCTCTCTCTCTCTCTCTCTCTTCCT
>NC_022017.1:4970477-4978171 GCF_000317375.1 Microtus ochrogaster
CACACACACACACACACACACACACACACACACACCACATGCAGCTGGTAGGGGATCAACTCCCATAGGAAAGAGCACAGGAGATACACACACACACACAATCTCTCTCTCTCTCTCTCTCTCTCTCTCTCTCTCTCTCTCTCTTTCTCTCTCTCTCTCTCTCACACACACACACACACACATACACACACACACACAAAAAACACACACGCCCCTGGCAGAGGAAGAACACAGACGACAAGGTAACAATGCAATGAGGTCCCTGCTATGACATCTGCTGACACGGTATTGGGGTGAAGGTGGGGCTGTCTCCATCTGTGATCCCCTTCTGCACCTCTAAAGACTAGGTGACCCCCCCACTATCACTCAAGGGATGACAGTCAACAACTGGTTGAGCTACCCCCACCCCCATCAGAGGCTAACTTCACAGCTCAAGCAAGGTTCTGGGGCCGTGCTGGACCATGAAAAGATCAGGCGAAGAGCAGATGAGACTAGAGGATGTTCTAGGCATCAGAGTGGCCGCTAATTACCGATGGGGACAGATTTCAAGACCTGTGAACCTGGAGCTCTTAGTCCAGCTCCAGACTCGGGGATCCCAGGTGAGCTCTGACCCAGATCAGGCAGGGTTCAGCAGTTACCAGCCCCAGGTCTAGGAGCTGGTGGCCAGAGAGAGCTATGGCATATACTCTTGGGGGTTATGCTAAGCGTGGGCCCCACTCACCACTGAGAAGTTGTGGGGACCACAGGGGCCTCCGCAGTAGGAACAATAGAGCAGCATGTCCTCCAGCCGGTGGCAGGAGCGATTGTAGAAACGATGGAGATTAAAGGGCTCCCCGGAGAAAGCCTCTGGCCCGGGTGGAGCAAGGGGTACCCCGGGATCATCACTTTCATCCAGCCCTAGCATGGGGGCCAGGTAGAGCAAGTCAGGGTAGCTGAGCTGGGACAGCCGGACAGCATTGGTGTTACAGAATGTGACCGCAGGGAAGACCAGTTCTGTGGTGGCCACCTCATCTAGCAAAGTCACATGTGGGTAGCTGAGGTAATAAGCAACTCGGTCCCCTACCTGGCACAGGAAGGCACCCAGTGCTATGACAAAGGCCACTGCCCACAGGACCTGCCTTGGTCCTGGGCCCCCTTCCACAAAGACATGGCTGGCACCATGGAGGGTGCAGCTGTTGGCAAAGGCCACCAAGTCCCTAGGCAAGTCCCCCTCATCAAGCTCCCTCTTGACTGCCTCTTTTTCCTTCTCTTCCTCTTCCTCTTCGGATTCTGAGCTGTCCTGCTGCTGCCGGTGGTGGTGAGGACCCCAGATATCCCCTATGGGTCCTGGGGCCTCCTTCCCAGAGGAGAATGACACAGAGCAGAAGATCTGAATGGGCATCTTCTCAGCGGGCGGCGGGAGGAGGAGGAAGGTGCCAGAGGCAAGGAGAGCGAGTTGGTGTAGTCCAGCAGGGTCAGCTACCGCACCCTTTGGTCCTACGGCCTTCGCCCGCCCTGCTGTTTGTCCTTCCCCACCAGAGCCTCTGTGGCAGTGTGGCTGAGCTGGGGCAGGGCATGGGAGGAGGACCAGACTGCCCTGCTAGAGAGGGCGGCGTCTGCGCTGATGAATAATTGATGGAAGTGGGGAGGGAGGCTGCTGGGGAGGAGACAAGACCTTTGTCTGACACTGGCTCCAGTGCCAAGAGGGTTTTAAGCAAAGTAAGAACCCTGGAAAAGTCTGGGGCTTGGTGTCCCCTCCTCAGGTGAGGTGACACCGAGGCGGTCGGTCCCTTCCTCCCATTGCCAGGATGACCTCTGTCCTGTCCTCTTGCAGGATGCCGTGCTTACTCTTTCCTCCAACTGCTCCTCAGCATGTCCCTCAGCTTCCCCATCCCAATTGTGCCTTCTCTCCTCTTCTCACACAGCCTAGATCTGGGCTATCCAAGCCTCAGACCCTCCATAGGTACTCTTAATAACTCAAGCTGTTTTCTTAACCCCCACATCTCTCAGTCTTCCCTCGGGCCTCTGGTCACTGTAATTATTCTTTTGACACTCAGTTATGGTCTGTCCAGTTACTGGTCCCCAGTTTACTTTCACTCCCCCAGAGCCCTGGATAGCCCTGCAGTCACTCCCTTGACCCGCAGGTTCCCACCAGCTCCCTTTCTCCCCTGACCTGCAGCTCTATTTTAGGCCCATGTCCCTCCCCAAGCTCACTGCACTTAGGGATCATTCCCTCCCCCACCTTTTTTTGTGGCTTGTGAGGCAGCCTAGGTTCCATTAGCAGAAATCTTCACTGACCACAGACTCATTTCTGACCAGTTCCGGGCACTAGGGAGGGACTCTTGAAGCCAATGGCAGGCACACTTCCACAAATTGCCCTTCCCCACTTTAAAAACAAAAAACCCACCCAGTTTAGAAAAGGAGTGTGAGAAATTCTCTCCAGTGGGTGGAAGAAATTGTGACCAGTGTGGAGACAGAAGGTCCTGGGTGGGAGAAGTGTTGGGAACCAACCTGAGAGCATTGCCCACCCCTCGGTCCTGCAGCTCCCTCAGGCCCCTACTCCCCGGCTCCTGACCCCCCCTCCCCGGTGCCCTGATTGCCCAGGGCCACTAGTTGAGGAAATTGAGCTACCAGCCAAGTGGTTAGGGCCAAGAAGGTGACCTAGGAGAGGAAGGGAGGGGATGGGGGACAGGGGAAGCAGAGTCACTCTTTCTCAGCAGTGCCAAGTGTAGTTTGAGGCTGAACAAGTCTCCTGGGCCTTCCCATTCCTCAGGCATTCTAAGGCCTAGCCCCACCCCCCAGCCCTATCCTGCTTGCAGGAGAGACTCTGGGATGTGTTGGGGTGAGAGGCAGGCTGTTATGCGATTTTTTACCCTCAGCTTTACTGCAAGGATACAAAGCCCCAGAAGAAAAAGCCCGAGGCTTGGCTGCTCTCCAGCCTTCCACTGCCCTCTGATATACCTCAGTTCCTTTTGTTTTTCCCTCTGAATGACAGTACAGCCTCCCAATTAGTCTCCCAAACTCCCTTGTGCCTGCTGTCAGTTTACGTCATGTGACCATGCCTGTTTCCCTACTTAACACTCTTCATCAATGGACCATGGACAGAAAGCCCTGCACCCTGCACCTCACTTCTACACTGCCCCCAATCCAGCATCCAGCATCCAGTTACCAGAAGCCTCCCAGACGTACTAGGCTCATCCACAGCCCCAGGATGTTCGGTTAGCTCCTACTCATTTTTTTTCTCGTCTTTTTTATTTTATGTATTATTACCGTGTGTGTGAGCATGGGAGTCTGGAGGTCAGAAGACAACTTTCAGAAACCAGTTTTCCTTTTCCATACTGGGCTTTCAGAATCAGACTCAAAGTGGTGGTACACACCTTTAATTCCAGTACTCGGGAGGCAGAGGCAGGTAGATCTCTGTGAGCTTGAGGCCAGCCTGATCTAGAAGAGCTAGTTCCAGGACAGGTTCCAAAGCTACAGAGAAACCTTGTCTTGAAAAACCAAAAAAAAAAAAAAAAAAAGAAAGAAAGAAAGAAAAGTGGGTTCTGTGCTTTTACCTGCTGAGACATCTTGCTGGTCCTGATGATATCATAGTTATTATTATTACCATTACTATTGTTGTCGTTGGTATTTTCAACATGCTTTCACTATATAGACCAGGCTGGCCTGAAATTTATTATGTAGACCAGGCTGGCCTTGAGCTTACAGAGATCCAACTGTTCTGCCTCCCAAGTTCTGAGATTAAAGGTACACCACATGTCTGGTCCCTCTGATCTATTACTTATTATTTAATGCATATGGGACTGCACACCACAGTGTGTGCAACACTAAGAAGGTGAGAAGGGAGTGTTGGATCCCCAGGAACAGGAGTCACAGAGCACTGGAAGCTGGTGGAGAGCCACTACGTGGGTGCTGGGAATAGACCTCTTCCTCTGGAAGAGCAGCCATGCTCTCCAGCCCCAGCCGTCTGGTCTTCCTAAAGAGACAGACTCTCCCTGTGCTGCCTGTGCTGCTGTCCCTGAACTCCTGGGCTCTTCATCCTTCTTTCCCACCTCCCAAGCAGCTGGGTTATGGGCCCAAGCGACTATGCCCAACTCCCCACTTCCTTTTCAATACCCTATTCCTATATTCCCTACAATGAGAAGTCTTCCCTGACTACACAGGGCACAATGCCCACCCAGGGCTCAGTATAGGGTTCAATCTCTGCACAAGGCACTCCAGAGGTGAGGTGATCCATAGTTCCTTAAGTGCGGAGCCTGTGAGAGGGAATGATCAAGGTAGAGGCTATGTCAAGGGGAAAGAAATAACATGTAAGAGTGGACAAGCAAGATGGCTGCAGGGGAGGAGCTTGTGACGAGCCTGAGCACCTGAGTTTGAGCCCTAGACCTCATGTAGTGGGACGAGAAAACTGACTTCCACAAGTTGTCCCGAGCTCTACAGTGCACACCCACACACAAACTCTAGATAGACAGATAGCGAGATGATAGATAAATGATGGATAGATCAATAGATAGATGATAGGTGATAAATAGATGATGGATAGATCGATAGATAAATAGATAGACAGACAGACAGATAGATAGATGTGATATAAAGCAAAACCCCACAAAAGTAACTGGGTATGAGGAGAGAGAGATCAGCCACCTTCAACTGTTGTCTTCTCCCAAACAAATCCATGGATTCCCTTTCTGCCTGCTGCCTCATGGACATCTTTTTCCTTTTGCCAGTTTGGCCTGAGTTCTCAGGGGACAGGGCCTGCTCTGTTGCCCTTCCTCAGGGCAGTTTCAGAGGTTAGTCCTTGGCTTGTGGGGTGTTGGCTGAGGTTGACCATTGATGCCTATATGTCTCTTGACCACTAGAGGGCACTGTCTCCCTCCCTTCAGACGTTCTGGAGGTGAATGTACTTGGCTTCACAAAGAGGAAACTAAGGCAGGGAGAGCGGCAGGCTGAGAGCCCCCACCAGAGAGGAGGCTGTGAAGGGCTCAAAAGCTTCAGAGGACAGTGAGTTGAAATAATTCCTCCCCACAATTTCTGCACCAGGACTCACCATGCATTCCTACATGGCAACACACAGGCGCAGTACATGTACGCAACATACACACACAGACACATGCATATGCTCACTCAGTGCACAAGTGTGTATGCACACACTCACACACATGCTTGTGCACAGGCATGTGCACACTTGCACGCACACACTCACATTTCTTACACTCTCCCCTCCCCATCCCCACTATCCTCACTCCTTTGCATTTCCCTCTGACTTTCGTTTCCTTCAAGTAGGTAAGTTCAGCTTTCCAGTAGCGGGAAGGCGAGAAGAGGGCCAGGCATCCCACTCGGGGCCCCTGAGAGACGATCGGGTGCACACAAACAGAGACGGACACCTAATTTTGTGCCCTCTGGGCCCACAGTCTAGCTCAGTTGTGGAGGGCTTTTGGGCTGAGGTCCTGGACTCAGTCCTTTGAATCACATACTCAGATGTAGTGCTAGCAGGAGGATCAGAAGTTCAAGGTCGTTCTCAGCTGCACACTGGATTTAAGAACACCATGAAAGACATGAGAGCCTGCTTCAAAATGAATACATAGCTGGACCTGGTCACGCACACCTATAGTCCAGCTGCCAGACCTCTGAGTTTGAAGCCAGCCTGATCTACACAGCAAGTTCTAGGCCAGCCAGGGCTACATAGTAGTACACGTATGTATGTGTGTGTATGTACTCTTGTCCATGTGTCTCTGCATAGACACCAGAAGTTAATGTCGGATGTTCTATAAATCGCCACCTTACATATAAATAAATATGCATTAATGAGTAATCAGTCTTGGGGCTCTCCATCCATGGATGAACCCCTTCCCCGTGTCCTTCCTCGCCAATGTCCCTCTCCAGCTGTGCATGGTAACTGAGTGTTGTCTTACTTTCTAAATTTCATCTCCCTCACATCTGGGCATTTGGTGATTTTTTTTTAAAATATTTATTTATTATGTATACAATATTCTGTCTGTGTGGATGCCTGCAGGCCAGAAGAGGGCACCAGACCTCGTTACAGATGGTTGTGAGCCACCATGTGGTTGCTGGGAATTGAACTCAGGACCTTAGGAAGAGCAGGCAATGCTCTTAACCTCTGAGCCATCTCTCCAGCTCCCATTTGGTGATTTTCAACTAATAACTCAAGGGCTCCTTCCACAGCCTTGACCTCATGACCATTTCACAAGCCAGTCCTGGACCACAAGGGCTTGCGTGAAGTGTCTGATGTACAGGCACGAGAACCTGAGTTCAGATCCACAGTACCCACCTAAAAATTGGACAACTGACTACAACCCCACACTGGGAAGGTGGAGCCAGCTGGATCTCTGGAGTCCCATGGCTAACTGGGTCCTAGATAATTTGTCAGCTCCAGGTTCAGTGAGAAAGTCTGTCTCAAAACATAAATAAACAAATGAAGAGACGGCTCAGCAGGCATGAGCACTGGATGCTCTTCCAGAGAACCTGGGGTTGATCCCAGCACCCATGTGGCAGCTCACAAGTGTCTATAATTCCAGTTCCAGGAAATTTTATACCCCCTTACATGGTACACAGACATACATGTAAAATACAAATATACATAGTAAAATAGAATAAATTACTTATAAATAAATGGAGAATGATAGGAGAGGGCATCCAGCACTGACCTCTGGCTTCCACACATGTACGCATACCACACACACGCACACGCACACACGGTTGTAAAGTGCTGAGCCACAGCAACCAATTCAAGTCTCCTAATGAGCAAGTAATAAAACTAGAGCTGGGTGTGGTGGCACACACCTTTAATCCCAGCACCCAGGGAGGAGAGGCAAGTGGATCTCTGTGAGTTCAAGGTCAGCCTGCTCTAGTAGTAAGTTCTAGAACAGCCATAGCAAATAGTTCAAAATAGCTCAGAAACAGACAGACAGACAGATTAGCAACTAGAATGAGGCTATCTATCTTTAAATTCTTCCTTGCATTTCTCATTAATAGTGGGCGACAGAGAGTGGGCCAGATCCTGCACTATGGAGCTGACTGTCTAGTGAGTTAAAACCTTTACAAACCAAACTATAATGCATGTTATAAAAACACTTTTGGGGAAGAGGGCAGGGGAACCTGACTCAGACTGGGGAGTCCGTAAGGTTTCCTGAGGAAGTGATGTTTGAACTGCAACAGAAAAAAGCTCTCTGCATCTGTCACTCGGTCACTGTCTCTGTCCCTCTGACGTGTCCGGCCCTGTGTGTGTTTCAAACAGAGAAGAGTGAGGACCTGAACAGAGACAGATTTGCTTGGAATGGGAGACCAAGTCACGCGGCCTTGCGAGACTCCTGGTCCAATAGTAATGTATGATCTCGGTTGAAGGATATGAAATAATCAAAGCTAGGTTTTGGCTGGGTGGTCGTACAACCTATAATTCCAGCACTTGGAAGGCTGCAGACAGAAAGATCAGTTCAAGGCCATCCTTGACTACATAGTGAGTTTCAGGCTACCCTGGTCTACATGAGATCCTGTCTCCAAAACAAACAAACCAGAAAGAAAGAGAGGGAGCAGGGATGAGAGAGTATGAATGAAGCTGCAGATCTCATCAGGCAAGTGAGGGAGCTGGGGTGTCAGATGGTCTATACACGTGATGGGGCGGTGCTCCAGAGCAGACACACACCTGGAGCAGACGCACACCTGGAGCAGACGCACACCTGGAGCAGACGCACACCTGG
>NC_022017.1:4978909-4980601 GCF_000317375.1 Microtus ochrogaster
TTTCGAGACAGGGTTTCTCTGTGGCTTTGGAGCCTGTCCTGGAACTAGCTCTGTAGACCAGGCTGGTCTCGAACTCACAGAGATCCGCCTACCTCTGCCTCCCGAGTGCTGGGATTAAAGTATCCTGAACTCTTGAACAAAGATCTGCCTGCCTCTGCCTCCCGAGTGCTGGGATTAAAGGTGTGCACCACCACTGTCTGACCTTCCTGTTGGTTTAGGAGCCTTAAAGCCATCTGAGTGGAGATGAAGTGGAGAAGCGGAGTTGCTGTTGGGAGGGGAGCGCTGGCCTGAGACAGAAAGCTGGCGGCTGGCGGGGTGTAAATGGTAACTGAAGTCAGGAGTGGAGGTGTGGCTGCCCAAGAATAGAACGTAAAGTTTAAAAAAAGACAGAAAGAAAGGAAAAGAAACTTGATTTGGCAGTATCCACTAAAGCTAAATAGAATCCTACCTTATGACTTAACCACAGCCCTACTTCTGTACCCAAGAGGAACGAGCATACGTGTCAACCAAAAACCAGGAACAAGAATGTTCACAGCCATTCTATTTATAACGGTCCCAAACTGGTGACAACCCAAATGTCTAGCAATAGTAGAATGGCTAAATAAATTGCATTCTATTAATATAATAGGACAACACACAGCATTGAAAAAGAAATGACTACACACAACATGACTGACTCGCACATGTGCAAAAGTAGATAGCCCATGAAAGTAGATGGAGGGTATGAACAACTCCAGGACGTTTAAGAGAAGTGAAACTTGACCGGGCGGTGGTGGCGCACGCCTTTAATCCCAGCACTCGGGAGGCAGAGGCAGGCGGATCTCTGTGAGTTTGAGGCCAGCCTGGTCTACAATGTTAGTTCCAGGACAGCCGAACTGTTGCACAGAGAAACCCTGTCTTGGAAAAAAGAAAGGAAGGAAGGAAGGAAGGAAGGAAGGAAGGAAGGAAGGAAGGAAGGAAAGAAGGAAGGAAGGAAAACCTTGCTCTTACTGCTAGAACAGTGGCAGGCTCTTGTGGGGTGGTACTGACCTGAAGGAATCACCTGAGGTGTTGGAAATGTTTCTGTCAATGAGAATAAATACCAATGTATTTATATTTAATGTAGTATGTTCTGTTACATTGTAAGATATGCCAGGGTAACATTCTTCAAGCTATGCCTTTAAATTATATCCTTATGATTTATTTATTTTTAAATATTTTTATGGTTTATTTAACTTTATTTTATGTGCATTGGTGTGAAGGTGTCAGATCCCCTGCAACTGGATCTTCAGACAGTTGTGAGCTGCCGTGTGGGTGCTGGGAATTGAACCCAGGTCCTCTGGAAGAGCAGTCAGTGCTCTTAACCACTGAGCCATCTCTCCAGCCCCTATCCTTATGATTTAAAGGGAGACTAAAATCACAGACTAGGCCTTAAGTGCAGACAATGCCAAGTAAAAGAGATTGAACTGGCAAAGGAACAGAGAAGTGGCTACACACAAGAGACAAGCCAAGACTCCATCCAGGAAACAATGGCTCAGAAAACAGGTAGGGTCAATTTTGTTGCTATTGTTTGTTGCAGCTCTGGGGATCAAGCTTTGCCCCCAGCCCCTTAGAGGTTGATTTGTTTATTTATTTTGTCATTTTCTTTTTTGTTTTGATTTGTAAAGACTCTTCTCAGACTAGTCTTGAACTTGCTATGTAGCTGAGGTTACT
>NC_022017.1:4981142-4984876 GCF_000317375.1 Microtus ochrogaster
AACTAGCTCTGTAGACCAGGCTGGTCTCGAACTCACAGAGATCCGCCTGCCTCTGCCTCCTGAGTGCTGGGATTAAAGGCGTGCGCCACCATCGCCTGGAAAAGCAAGAGCTTTATGCCAGCACTAGCTCAGTCCTCTGCCGATGAAATGGTGCCTACTTTCTCCTCTGCTGGGTTGAATGAGAACGCCCCATATGCTCATATCTTTGAATATTTGGTCCCCAGTTGGTGGAACTGTTTGGGAAGCATCTGGAGGCGTGGCTTTGTTGGAGGAGGTGTGCCACTGGGGGCAAGCATTGAAGTTTCAAAAACCCATGCCATTCCCCCAGTTAGCTGTCATTGCTTCATGCTTGTGGATCAAGATGTGAGCTCTTAGCTCCTTCTCCAGTGTCATGCTGTCTGCCTGCTGTCACGCTCCGCCCACGATGGTCATGGACTCTAACCCTCTGGAACCATGAGCCCTAAATTAAATACGTTCTTTTATAAGCTGCCTGGTCATGTTGTCTTATTTTGGCAATAAAAAAATAATTGTGCTAATTGGACCAAGTGAGCAAGAGATGGCAACCACTTTGGACTTATAACACATATGCGCACATGAGGATGGGAAATAAATTCAGCCAAAATTCAAGGGCCTTCTACCTCAGTGAAATTTCTACGAGTCCAGTAGGTGAAGGGTAAGTTACTGCATCTGGCCTCTCCCGCCACCAAAAAAGAAGCTCGGTGTATAAGGGGCCTGTGTTACTCTGGCCCACACACTGAGACTCAGAAAGCTGCTAGCTTTGGCGGGCTGTGGAACAGGAAAAGACTCTTCAACAGGTCCTAGCTGCTGTGAAGGCTGCTGTACCACTTGGACCATGTGATTCAGCAGACCTGATGGTACTTGAGGTATTAGTGGTCAATAAGAATGCTGTTGGAAGGCAATCCGAAATGGCTCAGTTGGGAGAGTGTTGGACTAGAGAATGCTGTTAGAGGGGCTGGAGAGTTGGCTCAGTGGTTAAGAAGGTTAACTGCCCTTCCATAGGATCCAGGTTCAATTCCCAGCACCCACATGGCAGCTCACAACTGTTTTTTAAGTCTGGTTCCACTCTCACAGAGACAGACAGACACACAGGCAGGCAGGCAGGCAGGCAGGCAGGCAGGCAGGCAAAACACCAATGCACATAAAACAAAATTAAATAAAAGCTTTTAAAAAGAAAGAATGCTGTTTGAGCCTTTGGCAGGCCCCATAGGTGAATTACAGAGGAGACTCCATTTCTGGTACCATTTTCTGTCTTAGTTCTTTTCTATTGCTGTGATAAGAAAATATGACCAAGACCACTTACAAAAGAAAGCATTTAATTTGGGACTCACAGTTCCAGAAGGCTGGAGTCCAGGGCCATCATGGCAGGGAACATGGCAGGCAGGTATGGTGCTGAAGAAGGAGCTGAGTTTACAAGCATACAAGCATGAGGCAGAGATGGCTAACTGGGAATAGCATGGGTCTTAGAAGCCTCAAAGCCCACCCACAGTGACACAACTCCTCCAACAAGGCCACACCTCCTGATCCTTCCCGAATAGTTCCATCAACTGGGGACCAAGTATTCAAATATATGAACATATGGGGGCCATTCTCATACAAACCCCACTTTCCCTCTGTGTTCTGAGCAGGATCTCATTGGGTAGTCCAGGCGAACCTAGAACTTGCACTCTCTTGCCTCAGTTTCCTGAGTATCTGGATCTATAGGCCACTGCATATGGCTTGGCTCAACAGTTTTGAAAGCTATTGAAGAGGAAGAATAAAGCATGCCTGGCAGCAGTGGTGTATGCCTTCAATCCCAGCACTCGGGAGGCAGAGGCAGGTGAGTTCGAGGCCAGCCTGGTCTACAAGAGCTAGTTCCAGGACAGTCCCCAAAGCTACAGAGAGACCCTGTCTCGAAAAAAACAAAAAATAAAAAAATAAATTAATGATTTACTTATTTCTATTTTATGTGCATTGGTGTTTTGTGTACATGTATATCTGTATGAAGGTATCAGGTCCTCTGGAACAGGAGTTACAGACAGTTGTGAGCTGCCATGTGGGTGTTGGGAATTGAGCCCCCCAGGTCCTCTGGAAAAGCAGCCAGTGCTCTCCACCCCTGAGCCATCTCTCCAGCCTTGTACACATTACTTTTAATAACATTGCAGAAGAAGCCCTATAGTGTGGAGGGGCTGGAGAGATGGCTCAGGGTTTAAAGAGTTCTCTTCCAGAGGACCTGGGTTTGAGTCCCAGCACCCACCCAGTGGCTGCTAACAACCATTTGTAACTTCAGTTCTGGGGATCTGATGCCCTCTTCTGGCCTCTGAAGCTACTGCATGCACATGGTGCACAGATACATGGAAGCAAAACACATAAAATATAAATAAATAAACATAAAATATAAAAGAATCTAAAAAACCCCTAAAAATGTGGAGGGTGCTGAAGAGTTGAAAGATGTATGTTTGTTTTTTATCTTAGCCCAAAGTCTGATACTTAAGGAAGTACTCAGTAAATGGGAGCTATCATTATAGCAATGTGTTTATTTCTTTGAGATGGGGTCTTGCTGTGTTTCACAGGCTGGTCCCCAACTTCAAGGCTCAAGTGATCATCTGACCTCAACTACCTAAGTAGCTGGTTACCAGAAGTGTACCACAGTGCTTGGCTTAGATGTGTGTTTTTAAGTGGGGAGATACTGAATATGTTTTGATGCCACAGGACAGCTCCACTTGAGGAGTAGAAATGGCCTACAGAGGAGGGAGAGGTGGTATCACTAAGATAACGCTCCTATAAAAGGCAGGAGGAGTCAGACAGTGCTGAGACCATCGTAGATAAGATGAATGTTCCTTTCCTTCCAGGGCTTCCTACCAAGAGTCAGGCGATCTTGTCTGAGGCTTCTATTTTCTTGATCAAATGGAAGCAAGGTCATCTGTTAGGAGGAGGAGGGGTGAAAAGAATAGAAAGGCAGAGTAGAAAAGCCTGCAGGCATCCTGAGGAGGTTTACCAGTTGGCTAGGGCAGCTCAGCAGGGTTGCCAGGTAGCATGCAGGCCAGTTTAAGGTTGCTCATGAGAAGGATGTGAAGAGTATGATGTCATCCTGCTCTGGGGTGTGGCTTCCTCTGGTACAGTGAGGCTGCCCTGGGGCTACCCTTTATGGGATCAGTGGTGGATTCTTCTAAAATTGGGGATTGGAACAATGGTGCCATAAAAAAGCAGAGGTGTTGCTGTGTGGGGGTAGCACATGCCTTTAACCCCAGCACTTGGGAGACAGAGGCAGGGGGATCTCTGTGAGTTCCAGGCCAACCTGATCTACAAAGCAAGCTCCAGGATAACTAAAGCTACACAGAGAAACACTCTCTCAAGCCAACCTCCCAAATAGCTATAATAAAGAAAATAAAACAAACAGACATCTAAAGATTTGGTACACTCACAAGGGGGTGAGACTCTTGGGGCCACTTCTGACCCCATCTTTTCCTTCCTACCTCAACACACCACTTCTCAGAGTATGTGCAGCTGGGAACCCAGACAGCTTTGTCTGCCACACACAGTGCTCGGCCCACAACCAGGAGAACCTGAGCTTGGAAGATCCAAAGTCAACTAGACTGCCATGATCTCAGGCATATCACACAACACCATGACCGGCAGTCTCCCCGTCTTTCCAGTGATGATATTAAGCTTTTTACATATTTAGGAACAGTGAGACTTATATGAACACAAGTAAAAGGAATTTTTTTTTTTTTTTT
>NC_022017.1:4984976-4990157 GCF_000317375.1 Microtus ochrogaster
TGGTTTTTCGAGACAGGGTTTCTCTGTGGCTTTGGTGACTGTCCTGGAACTAGCTCTGTAGACCAGGCTGGTCTCGAACTCACAAAGATCCGCCTGCCTCTGCCTCCTGAGTGCTGGGATTAAAGGCGTGCACCACCACCGCCCGGCATGTAAAAGGAATTTATAATTTCTCTTCTTTTTTGGTTTTTTGAGACAGGGTCTCTCTGTCTAGCTTTGGAGCCAGTCCTGCAACTTGCTCTGTAGACCAAGCTGACCTTGAACTCATGGAGATCCACCTGCCTCTGCCTCCTGAGTCCTGGGATTAAAGACATGTGCCACCTCTGCCTGGTTGGGAATTTACAATTTCAAAGTAAGACCTAAAGTTGCTGCTATAGGTTCCTCATGCAACAAGAAGTCTATCCACACAAAGCTCCCACCCCCAGCACACACAGAGCTGTGCACGTCCCATGAACATCCACATATGTCCATTCCATTCTACATCCATGCTCTCTCCAGATGTGGAGATGGAGGTGCAAATGTGTGCTTGCTTTCTAGGGACATAGGCAGTGGGTGTGCTATGAGGTGCACATGTGTGATTGCTCCCTAGGGGCACACGCGGTGGGTGTGCTATGAGGTGCACATGTGTGATTGCTCCCTAGGGGTACACGCAGTGGGTGTGCTATGGGAAGTCTGAATTGGCTGCTTTTCATGGCCCAGGCCACTGCAGCAACTTCTCATTAGGAATGTTCTTCACCTGGCATGCTGATGGAACACACCAGTTAGAGACACACGGCACACAACACTAAACAGCAAAGCCCATCCTCCTGGGCCCTAAGACAGTCACATAGAGGACCTGTGGGTTACAGGGATGGGGATGGGTTTGTTTTTTTCTTAAAATTCATAGGATCTCTAAAGATCTTAACTGGCCATTCCTTTCCCTCTGGAATGGTGTTGGTGCTCACTGCTCACTAATGTTCTCTCTCTCTCTCTCTCTCTCTCTCTCTCTCTCTCTCTCTCTCTCTCTTTCTCTCTCCTCCAGAACCCAGGGTTCTGTGAATGATAGCAAGCACACCAGTGTGTTACATCTCCAGCCAGCTGCCCCAATTATTACAACTTCTTAAGGGAACACAAAGTTTCATGCTCACTTAAAAACATCCCTCGGGGCTGGGCATGGCTGCCAACATCTTTAATCCCAGCACTCAGGGCACCCAACACTCAGAGGCAGGTGGATCCCCGAGTTTCAGGACAGCCAGGGTGACACAGAGAAACCCTGTTTCAAAAAACAAAAACAAAACAAAATCCCTCAAGGAGAATGTTCTATGCATGATATGTCACTGCAACACACCTGTTATATAAGGTCTAGCCTTGGCCAAAGTGCCTCAGAGAGTCTTTATCCTGGAAGCAGGGGCTGCCCCTAGACAACACTTCAGGGCAACTCCTCTCCTTACGGGAAACTGGATCTAGAAGCTGAGAAATAGTCAGGTAGAACTCTGCCCCAAGCCCTGCCCAGTCTTTGTGCTCCACCTTTCGGACTGCCACCCAAGGGTCTGACTGGACTGTCCTCGGCCAGAAGCCTTGGCAGCTGCCTCTTGAACCCAATATGAGTGAAAGCTTGTGCCTGGCCAATGGAAGGCAGATATCAGTGGCTGGAGAAAACTGTCATTCAGGTGGGAGCATGTTGTAACACAGAACATGTTTGGAGAAGCTAAACTGAGCTGAGGTGGGAGGATTCTACTTGGATCTTTCAGTGTCCCCTGAGGGCACAAGAGAGAGGTCTCCCTTTCACTGCCACACCTCAGCCCCAGAACAGGAGCTGGCATTTGGAAGCAGCTCTGTCTGAAGGCAATAAATTACAGGCACCTCCTCGATCCCAACTCCTCATCCCCAATGTCCAATATCCCCCACCCTATCCCCAACACCCCCTTCCATCATCACAATTGCTTTCCACAAAGTTGAAGCCATTCTGGAATGACCTGTACCTCTAACAGACTGTCCCCAATCAGTCTGCTGGCATCCCTTCTGCCTCCGGAACACAGTGGGGTGCAGCACACATCTCCTAGTGCGTGTCCACCGGCCAGAAAACACGCCTTCTCCCAGTCCTTTACTTCCATCTCTGCCCCCAGAGGCACTGAGTTACTTACATCAATTCCCTATTACTTTAGGCAAGAGCAGGGAGATCAATTAGCTCAGAGTAGCCTCTTAGCTGATAGCAGTCTGGGAGGACTAGCTGGGGTGGGAGGGGGGAGGGGCGAGAGAGGGAACTAAGTAACCCCCAGAGATCCCAGAGATGCAGGGAAAAGATGGGAAAGCAGAGCAAGATACCCTACTCCAGGGTCTCTGGGCTCCTGCAACGGCTCTGCTCAGCTCTTCTCCCCGCTGAATCTCCATCCACTCAGGCACTCCCTAGGGAGACGGGCAGGACCTCCCTAGGGACAGTTGGCAGGACTGGGGTGTGTCTGAATTCCTTGAGTGAGTGGAGCCCTGCCTCCCGTGGAGCCTCTTCAAAGTCTGAGCAGGACCATCAGGACTGCCACCAGGATGGCCTTTGTCACGGCAGTCTTTCTCTTCTCACCCTGCCACTCCCTCCCAGTGGGTAATAAGATCAGGCCCCTCCAAGGATGTTCATTCTGAGTGTCTGTGGGGTCTGGTGGAGTAAGGGGCGTTAGAGAAAGGACTGCCATCTCTGGGCTCTTATTACTTGTTTATTTATTTTTCAAAATTTTACTTTTTGAGTCGGAACCTAGTGCCTCGTTCTTGCCAATGTATCCCCACATTCTTAGGCCTCTAGTTGCTTTAGAGGACCTCTCTGTCCCCAGTCTGAGCCCCAGGGTCACACCTCCTTTTAGGTGAGCCTCTTTCTCCCCTCAGCACTCCAGAACCTTCACGTCTCCCCTCAGAACACTTAGAAGGACCCACCCCTTCCATGCCCACCCCATTCCCTCCACCCCTGCACGGGGCGATTGGATTGTCTCTTCAGGATCTGGAGGAATCTTGTGGCCACTCCAAGCTCCCAGTTCCAGCCCTGCGTAAATCCCTGCTCCTACCACACCCCTACCTCCAGAACCTGCTGTCTCCTATTTCCTTTCTCTTCCAAGGCCCAGACATGAATTCCTGCTTCTTTCTTCCCTAGGCAAAGGCTCTGGGTCTCAGCTGGAGGGGATGGCGTAGGGCAGATTGGGCAACCATCTGCAGGCCCCCTTCCGTTGGTGCCACTCAGCATTCCAGCCACATCGCGCTCCCACTGCCAGGGACAGATAAGGTGCAGCTGGAGGCTGGCACCAGCTGTGACTGTGCTCCCTCCCCAGCCCCCTCCCAGAGACTAGCAGCAGCTGAGTACCCCCCCAAACACCCCCATGGAACCCCTGTCCTGCCTTGGCCTGGCTGCCCCTAAGGTGGGGAAGGAGAGAGGAGCTTCAGACCTTGTTGCCCTGGTAACCAAGCACCCCACTGGGAAGGAAGGGAGATGGCCAGGAAAGAAGAGGACCTTGTGTTGGGCCTTCCCTGCTCTCTTGCTTTTTCAGAAGAGAGCTACTGATATCTACCCAACTGGATTGCCTAGGGGTAGCCCTGGCTGCTTCCTGCCTTTCTCAAACCCAAATGACTTCCAAAACAAAATTTCCTGGACTTAGTTCAGGCCCCTCATCCTCCCTGGTTCCACACTCACCCCATCCTCCCAGGCCCCACACTCACCCCCATCCTCCCTGGTTCCACACTCACCCCATCCTCCCAGGCCCCACACTCACCCCATCCTCCCAGGTCCCAATTATAATCCCAGTACGCTAAGGTAGGACTGTGAATTTGAGGCCAGCCTGGACTACAAAGTAAGACCCCCATTTCAACAACAACAACAAAAAGATGAAAAGCCTGTTTGCGACTACTTTTAGATTAAAGACAATCAGCAATGAAAAAGAGAGAAGTATAAACTTGCAAATTTTGCAAAATAATCCTAACTGCCGCTCTTGCATCCTGACCACAGTACCCTGTTCCACTCATGCTCAGGAAGCATCTGATGCCCAGACTGAGACAGATAAAGTTTGTGGGCAATGTCAATGTTTTTATGGTATTTCTGGGAAATTTAAGGGAACTGACAATTGTGGCCCAGGTCTGATCTAATATGCTTATGTTATGTCCAATCATTTTGTACCCTATACCCACTATGCTAATGTTGTGGTTTTTGCCTATAAAAATTTTCTGGAATTGCTGTTCGGGGTGCTCTACCTCTTTGGAGACTAGGGACACCCGGTGGTGCTATCGTTAATAAATCCTCTTGCTTCTTGCATCTGCTGGACTGGTTAATTGAGTTGCGGGGCTTCTCCCTCTTGGGCCTACACCCAAGTGGGTGAGGGTCTTTCAAAGACAACCCCCTTACTACTGAGCGATGCCAGGGTAGTTGCCTCTAAGTCTTAACCCTGCAGACACATGTTTTTCCTCAGTGCTCCATTGGCCCAGAGGCTAGATGCACTTCCCCGACACGCCTCCCGGCTGAGCAGAGTGCTCATTAATTAGAAGACCTAGGAGAGGAAAGGAATGTGAGCCCCCTTAGGATTGGAGACCCAAAGGGGAAAGCTTCCCGGGCCCTTCTGCACTGAGACCCCTGAGGGTAGACAAGGCTGTGGGGAGGAAAGAGCCTGGCAGTAGGGTCCACCTGCTGGCACTGGGCAAAGGCTGAGGAGTTTGGATCCAGCAAGATTCAAGGTCAGGTCTTTGACACAGGCTGAGAACCACAACAACCCTAGTTTTCCCTGACAATACAGAGTCAAGAAATGCCAAGGTGGTGTCTTCAGGATGCCGGCCTGTGTGTCTGTCCTCTGAGCAAGAAAGAGCTCACATTGGGACTGGAGAGATGGCTCAGCAATTACTAGCGCTTGCTGCTCTTTCAGAGGAGCCAAGTTTGGGTCCCAGCACTCACATCAGGTGCTTACACCACCCTTAACCCCAGCTCCTGTGGATCCTAGCCCCTGAGGGTACCCATGACTCATGATCCTACAAATGTAAATAAAAATAACAAAGCAAAACGGAAGAACTCAGATTGCTCTGGAACTCTGCAAACCAAATACTTCTCTGACAGTTTAAAATTGTCCCCTTAAACATGATGGGCAAATTACATTTCTCTCTCTCTCTCTCTCTCTCTCTCTCTCTCTCTCTCTCTCTCTCTCTGTGTGTGTGTGTGTGTGTGTGTGTGTGTGTGTGTGTGTGTGTGTG
>NC_022017.1:4990257-4991450 GCF_000317375.1 Microtus ochrogaster
TCTCTCTCTCTCTCTCTCTCTCTCTCTCTCTCTCTCTCTCTCTGTGTGTGTGTGTGTGTGTGTGTGTGTGTGTGTGTGTGTGTGTGTGTGTACACCACAGCACTCAAATCGAGGTCACAGGACAATTTGTGAGAGTTGATTCTCTTCCACTCAGGTTATCAGACCTGGTGGCAAGCACCTTTACCCACTGAACCATCTTGCCATTCCCAACTGAACTTTTCATTGACTTCCTACATCCCTGTCTTTTACTTTAGCACTTCTCCAGGTTGAGTTATGCTCCTCCCTCCTGCATCCAGCACTACCAACCACCTAAGTGAGTAGGTTTCCTCTCCCTGCTGGTCCCTTCTGTTTGTGTTTTCAGTGTGCTGGAGACAGGGACACTACTCTCTGCTATCTTCAGCACTGTTCTATTTTCCTTGGAAACATAGCTTACGAGCCCAGGAGCCCCTTGATCTGGAGGAGTCCAGGACTTTCCTGTGGGCAGAAGTGAAAAAGAGAAGTGATTGCACCTGGAGTAACTGCCCATCAGCTTGGCTCAGCAAGGCGTGTGCTCGTGTAATCGGCATGGAATTGACAAAGGCCGGCAAAATGAATCTGCCTCCCAGAGTTTAAAGAGATTGGGAAGGCTTGTGTAACCCCAGCAGGAAACGTTAAACACGCCCAGGACTCTAACCTTGCTACACAAACAAGTGGGGTTCATGCTGTCTAAGACAAGGAGGAAGCAAGCAAGTTGAAGAGAAAACAGTCAGGGAGGAGAGAGAAGTATTGAGAGTGGAGAATTAGGAAGAGTCCTGGGGAGACTGAGTTTGAAAAAGCCATGTCAAAAGTGAAAGTGACATGGAATCTTCAGGGTCAGCAATATTAGTGATTAAAGCACAATATGTTGGCCCCTGAGGAGATATGGGTTCTAATCCTGGATCTGTCATCAACCAGCTAGTAAATTAAGGCTTCGTCGTGTCTCCGTCTGTGCATGTGTAAAATAAAGATAATTTGGTTATTTATCAAAGGGATTGAGAGGCTAGACTCCAGATCCTTAAAGGTTTCTTTCTAGCCTTTGTGCATGTGTGTATGTATTTGTGTGTGCGAGTGTGCTTCTTTGTGTTTTGAGATAGGCTCTCTCTATATCGTCCAAGCTGTGCACTTTGAGCTCAATGTCCTCTTGTCTCAGTTTCTTGAGTGCTAGGATTACAGGT
>NC_022017.1:4992262-5009445 GCF_000317375.1 Microtus ochrogaster
GCGTGTGTGTGTGTGTGTGTGTGCGTGCGTGTGTGTGTGTGTGTGTGTGTGTGTGTGTGAGACTGCCATGGAGAGAATGACCCTTGTAGCTGTTCCTGAGGAAGCTTCCCTACCTCCCATGCTCCACAAGCTTTTTAACATGCACTCATACCACCCAGGGATCTTATCTGACATGGACTGCTGATTCTGCTTCAGTAGGTTAGGAATGCGGGGTGGCAAAGTCATTCATTTCTTCCAAGCTCCCAGATGACAGTGTGCAGACCTACTTTTCAGTAATAAGGCTGTACTTACCTACCACTACTAACTCTGATCTCTGTGACCCAGAATAGAAGATCGGAGGGGTTGGGGCCCCTCTGGGTAATGTGTGCGCCTGTGTATGTGTCTATATGGGTGGTTTATGTAATCTATACCACAGGCTTCCTTTCCAGCCATCATGGATGCAAGACTGAGGTTCAAGTCTTCATGCAGTACAAATGCACCATGTGCTGAAAAGTCCCCTTCTTCCAGAAGCAAACCCCAAGATACCCAACTTCCTCTCCCCGAACAGCAAACATAAAGAGATGCTCGGCCTGCTTCTTATCTGCTCCCCTTTTGGGGATGGGGTGCCACTCCACACCAGGGACTCACCACTTTGAAGTCTTCAGCACTGCAGGTCTCCCCTCGGAAGTGGCAGGAGAGCAGCATGTCTCGGATGTCATGTCCTGCTCTATCGTAGAACTCACGCATGTTGAAGGGCTTGGGCTTGAAGCTACGGAAGTTGGCCTTGTCCTGCAGTATCTCCAGCTGCTTTTCGTCAGCCATCTGTGTGTCCGGTATCTCATACCTGGAGCCCAGGAGTGAGCGGCATATGGATCAGCATGTCCACTAATATCCATGCCCTATTTGGGGTTGGGTAGGGGCAGCGCTCAGCCCCTGGAGGATCAGATCTGGGCATAGGTAGACCAAGAAGGAGAGCTGGGACTGTCAGGGGAACCTGACACGGAATGTGAGAGGACCAAGGTCTGCAGTGGCTGCCCGGGGTAGAGTGAGAAGCATGGGCAAGGCAGGGGCTATGGATGGTACAGTCTCTCCCCTTTAAAGGTAGCTGCCACATCCCCTAAGTGAGGAGATGAGGACATAGTGGCAGGAGGAAGGTGAAGCTCACTCCAGGGACAGTTCCAATATCTCATAGCTTAGGCTGGGTGGGAATGGAGCTGTTTGGAACCATGCTGGAATCAGACTGTGTGTAGGTAACTGGTTCCTCTGCTGTGGCTGGTTTAAGGGGGTGTGCTACAGGGCAGAGTTGGCTGACTTTTGCCATGCAGCGGGGTGGATGGGAGCTGCCCACCTGTTGTTGAGCAGGGCCAGCAGCTCCCCAGCATGGTACAGGTCATTCTTGGAGACTTGACTAAAGCGAAACTCATTGAGGTTGCACAGCGTGACAGCTGGGAAGGTGAGCTGGGAGGCAGCCACCTCGTCAAGCTTGGTGACGTGATGATAGCAGAAGTAGTATTGTACACGCTCA
This sequence comes from Microtus ochrogaster, assembly GCF_000317375.1. Lineage (NCBI taxonomy): Eukaryota > Metazoa > Chordata > Mammalia > Rodentia > Cricetidae > Microtus > Microtus ochrogaster. Next base: position 4,993,767 of record NC_022017.1, read on the forward strand.
GTGCACACACACAGCAGGACCGCCAGTGAACCCAGGAAGCACAGAGCCCAGAGTGCTCGCTTCAGAGACAGTCGCTCATAGGAGAAGATGTGGGCAAGGCCATGCAGCGTGGAGCTGCTGGCGAAAGCCTGGATGCTCACCGGCTGGACACCACCCACCTCCTCCTCCTCGGTCTTCAGTTCCATCCTTGCCAAAGGGATCCTGGGGGAAGAAGAGGAGAGACAGGAGTCTGTCATTGTCCTGAGATGAAGGTACATAAAAGGCCCCCTCCAATTACGTCCACCCAAAATCCTTTTCCGGAGGTCACTGCTCATCCAAGGGAGGACTTCCCTGATGTGCAGGCTCCAAGGTGGCTTGATGAAAGGACCATCCAAGATGATAAGCATTCAAACATAGAGGCTCAGGTGTCAGCTGAGGTCGGGAGAATGCTCTGCAAGGGAGACTTCCCAGACTATGGGAGACCCCGGATATAGTCACTAGAGTGAATGAGGGAAGTCCCTATGCACCCAAAGGCAGGCACAGGAGTTCCCTCCAGATGTGAGGTCACTCTGGGACAGGGATGTACCCCAGCCGAGATCAAACTCTCCATAATGGACTGAGCCAGGGGTCAGAAGCTCTTCTCTTAATCAAGGGTATCCCCAGGAACAAGCTGTCACCCTAGATGCTAAACCAGGGCCTGAAAATCTCCAGAGGTGTCCACATCTGGGGAGGGGTTCAGTCTGAATTCTCACCTTCTGTGTCTCCTGTTCTCAAACAGGCACAGGCACAGGCGCAGGCTGTGTGTGTGCGTGCGTGAGTGTGTGTGTGTTTGTGTGTGTGTGTGTTTGGGAGGGGGTGGCAGGCTGCCTGAGGTGGATGTATGAAGGGGGGGCGCGGTTCCCTATGACAGCCAGTTGTCCCCGCCCCGAACGCATCCCCCTCCAGTCCAGCTTCTCGTCGCAGTCAGATTCCCGGCTCGGGTCTCCTCACCCCCGCCCCCTCCCCATCCACCTAGCTTTCTCCAGCTTCTGGAGAAAGCTACAAGGGAGGAGAGTCTTGGTTTCGGGATGCTGGGGAGCCCCGCGGCCCAAGGGAAACCAAGGAAAACCCACCTGAGGGGGCTGGGGAAAGCCGGCCGCCGCTGCAGGTCCTAGGGCACAGGCCGTCCGTGGGCTCAGCGCCGCGCCGCGGAGGGGCTCATCGCCCGGAGCCCGTGCCGCCGGCCACCGCGGCACCCGCGCAGAGCCCTGCAGGGAGCGGCCCGCCCGGCCGGCTCGGCTCAGCTTGGTCCGCCGCCCGCGCGCGCTTCCTCGCTCGGCTTGGTCCGCCCGGGGCTCGGCGCGCTGGCGCTGCGCGGTGCTCTCAGCCCCGGGATCTGCAGGGATCCATCGTCCGGCCGGGAGGCGGCGGGAGGGGAGGAGGAGGGGAAAGGGTGCGCGTGCGCGCCTACGAGTGTCTGCGAGGGTGTCTCTGGGCCGGTGTGCGCGGCCCCCCCACCCCCGGCCCGGGTGCGGAACCGAGGGCTCCCCCCGCTGGCTCTCCTCTTCCCGCTGCTCTCAGCAGCGCTACCTTGCTAGGATCTTGGAGCCGGCTCTCTGCTTGCAAGGCCCTGTGGCTTGTGTGTATGTGAGTGTGTGAGACTATGTGTGTGGTGTGTGTATGAGCGCGCGCGCGGCCGCGGGCGCGCGCAGTAAGGAGGGTGTCTGCCCCCAGCGTCCCCCTCCTCACGCTGTCTCCTTCGGATGGAAGCTCCTGCTTCTTGCTGATGCTTCCTCTGGTGGCACATGCACACGTGTACACACACACACACACACAAACACACACACGCTCGGAGTCAGTCACACTTGACTGATTCAAGTACTTGCCTGTGTGGAGATCCAGAGTCTAACCAAGCCGCTCAGCCTTCCACACATCGCATAAGCCTACACATCCCTGAACCTTGACCCACACATGAGCCTTTACCTGTTTGTACACATTCCCTCACCTGCTCTTATTCCTGCTTCCCATCAACATGTGACACACACACACACATGGCATATATATAAATACAGCTTTTGTCACCCAGACTCCATCCGTGTACCACTGGACTGCTTAAAGAGAGTGTGTGCAGATGCCTCACTGGCAGGTCTCAAAGGCAGGAGAGAAAGAAAGAGAGGTAGCCAGAGTGGGGGCATTTGGGACAGAAGTAAGCAAAGGGGGAGATGGAATAAAGGGTATAAGATGGGGAAAGCCTGAAAGGGGAGTACACTTAGGGATGGAGCAGAAATCTGGGGGCTGTTCCTGTAGCTGTCTCTCTCCTACCCTCCCTCCTTCTTTCTTAGAGGCCTTGGGGAGCCCCTCCCTATCCAATTAGCAGAGAAGGAGCAATCAAGGGGAAGTTGTTAATTTGCTGACGCTCATTAGGGGCTCTTAGCACCCAGGCTGTTGAGGTCTGAGGGTGTCAGATGATGGTGGGGTAGTGGTGATGGTGGTGATGGTGGCGTGTGTGTGTGTGTGTGTGTGTGTGTGTGTGTGTGGTGCAAGACCAGAATTCTATCTGTAGTGGCTCCTTTGCTCCACTTACAGGCTGGTAAACTCTGAGAGAAGGAAGGCAAGGCACGGGTCTTGGGGACATGGTTCTGGGTTCAAGTTGGAGGAATGGATTTGCAGAACCTGCAGGAGGAACTGACACAGAAGGAAGAAGTTGATGAGAACTTGTGAGAGGTTGGGAGTAAGGAGTACCCTGGAAACCAGTGAAGGAATCTGGAGATTCCACAGAGAGAGTGGGGCTTAGAGCTGGGGAGAAACTGAGATTCATTCAGCAGGATCCAGAGCCCCAAGCTGCCAAAATCAAGATAGAATCTTCCATGCAGGCTGGGGAGCTGTCCAGCAGCACAAGCTGCGCTGGTGGACTGCCATGCCCCTGGGCAGCCGCTGGGTGACAGCAGTCTCCCAGACACTTAAACTCTACTCAAAGGGAGGTGGGGAGGCTTTGGGAGTAGGAATTACCCTAGGAGGGTCGCGAGCTGGGTCTGAGGAAGCAATGGTTCTAGCACTGGGTCTAGTCTGATTCCAGGTTCACAAATCCGCGGGGGAGGGGAAGACCATTTTGGAACATCTGTAATTCCTCCGCTTTCCAACCTTCCCAGGCTGAGTGACACGTGGAGCCTCTTTTAATGGCTGCAGATTGCTTCAATCACCTGGGATGTTACCGAGGGAGCTGGGAGCAGCGGGGGTGGAGGGAAGGTGATGAGGTGAAGAGGAGGCAGGCCTGATTGAGGCCGATGAACAGCCTCAGGAGGAGTCCGGGGGAAGATAAAAGGCAAGAATCAGATTTCAGGGCTCCCAGACCTGCTCCTGCCAGGACCCCTGACTTCTGAGCTTCAGTTCCCTCATCTGTCTGATGAAGATTGTATGTATTTCAAGGATTGCATTAACCACCGCATGAAAAATTCTTAGTATATTGGTCTGTGTTAGCCAATCCTCAATAACAAGTATTACCAGCGTTCTGATTTGGATCTACAAGTAAAATGACCAGTGAAGCCACCTCAGGGCAGACCTTGGGATGGTAGCTCTTAATTCAGGGAGTTGGGGAAGTCTTCCAAACGGACTCACTTTAGATCAATCAAATCACACATTCAATGGGTGGCATGTAGAGGCCCAAATTTTCTGTTTTATTTTGAGACAGGGTCTCACTATGGAGCCTTGACTAGCCTAGAACTCACTATGTAGACCAGGCTAGCCTCAAATTCAAAGAGATCTGCCTACCTCTGCCTCTTGAGTGCTGGGACTAAAGGTGTAAGCCACCACACCTGGCTAGTCATGGTCAAACTTTTTAAAATTATGTTTGTTTTATGTGTATGGGTGTTTTGCCTGCACATACGTCTGAGTGCCACATGACTGCCTAGTGCCCGTGGAGGCCAGAAGAGGGCATCTGATCCCCTGGAACTGGAGTAGTGCACAGTTGTAAGCCAACATGTGGGTACTGGAAACTGAACCTGAACCCTCTGGCAGAGCAGCCAGTGCTCTTAGCCACCTCAAGTCGTTCTTCAGCCCCACCCAAACTTTTTAAGATCTCTAAAAGCAGTCAATCTTGAGAAATTTTTTGTTTGTTTTTGTTTTTTTGTTTTTCGAGACAGGGTTTCTCTGTGGTTTTGGAGCCTGTCCTGGAACTAGCTCTTGTAGACCAGGCTGGTCTCGAACTCACAGAGACAATCTTGAGAAATTTTACTCCTCAGAATCAGCAGGTCTGAATCAAGACTTCATAGAGTTACCATAAGCCCCAGCCTCAGAAGTTTGATTTTTATACCCCATCTAAATTCCTCATTCTGACATCTGCCTTTGTCTGAGATGAAATGTAACCCACACCCACGTGTCACTCCCTCCAGCCCTGTACATTGCTTCGAACGTCCACTGAAGCTTTTCCTGTGTCAGACATGGGGACAAAGGTAAGCAATGGCATAGTCCCTGCCTTTAAAACCCCCCAGCATCAAAGCAGTTTGTTGACAAGTGTCTCTAGAACAAAGGTCAGCTGTGAAACAGGGGTGGGGGTGGGCTGGGCGGCAGAGGGCTAGTTATCCTGACAGGGCTTTTTGGACCAGGAAGTTGAGGTGCCAGTGCCTTGGCTGGATGGCAGTTGAGGGTCCAGAGCGGGTGATTGACATCCTAGTCCAGTCCTCCTGCTTCCCTTCTGCTCCTCTGAGCCCACCCACTCTCAGCCAGGCCCTGATAGGCTCTGCTCCACACGGGTGACAGCTACTCCATGCTCTTCTTGGACCTCATGCCCTTTTGCCCCTGGGCCATGAGAAGGAAACAGGGCTCCTCCCCCCATTAGAGAAGAGCATCAGCCTAGGACTCACCCAGGGCTTTGGTATCTTGCTGACATGGGTTCCAAACCTAGATGTGTTACAACAGTGCTGTGTGGTGCTGGCCAAGAAATGTAGTCTGTCTGAGCCCGGCTTTTCTCCATAAACTATAAAACGCAGCTGATTCCTAGACCAATGCAGCAGCTTGTGCCTGGCTAACAGTAGGTGTTCTATCAATAGTGCCAAGCACCAAGACCATCTCCGAAAGGCTGATGGGGGCAAATTCCCCATGGACAGTTTCCTTGCATATGGCCCCATCTGCTACATGTATAGAAGCACCCTTTAGCCCGTCAGAGATGGGTGGAGGAGAGGGGAGGGCAGAGGGAGGACAAGGCCCCCTGGGACTCCTAGGCAGCTCTTCTCGCTCCCCCGTGCGTGAAATTGTGAATGCCCCAATCTGTCGGTATCCACTTCATTTGCCAGCTCAGCAAATGCAGAGACGATTAAGAAGTTAATTAGCAGGCAGTAGGGAAGGGGCTAGGGACCCATCCTCACACTCCTTCACCCTTCTGGGTCCCCACCCATGACCTCACTTCTTCCACACACCCCCACCATCTTGGCTTTCTGGTTCAAAGGCTCCTTTCACCCCACTATGCTTCTCTGCCGCCTTCACCCTTTCTAGCTCGTGCTGTGCTCACTTCTGACCCATTTCTCTCCCCCTTCTCATTCAAATCAGCCTTCTCTCTGCTTCAAGGCTCCCTCTTCCTCCTCCCAGCCGAGCTCCATTCTCCTCTCCTCTGCTTTTCCTCCTTCCTGGTTCCTGCTCCCACCTGGATCTGGATCTGATTGGACTCCACATCTACCATAGGAATCAGCAGCTTCCTGTTGCCTGCCAGGTTCCCTGTCTGTCCCTGCAGCCTTGGAGGGTCCTCCTCTGGCCTTCATTTCTGACTTCTGGCTCACTGGCTGCTTGAGGGCTCTGATTTGTGTCAGTGCAGGAGGTAGGACAGGACATGGAGCAGAAGGTGGGGGAGATTTCCTTCACACTCCTGTCCCTGTCTGCACAGCTGTGGCTAAGCTTGTACTCCTCCCCCTCTGGGGGTGGCTAGAAGATGACCACCTCTTTCCCTTCCTTCCTTCCTTCCTTCCTTCCTTCCTTCCTTCCTTCCTTTCTTTCTTTCTTTTGTTTGTTTTGTTTTTCAAGACAGGGTTTCTCTGTAGCATTGGAGCCTGTCTTGGAACTAGCTTTTGTAGACCAGGCTGGCCTCAAATTTACAGAGCTCCTCCTGCCTTTGCTGGGATTAAAGGCGTGTGCCACCATTGCCCAGTTTGACCACCTCTTTTCTACCACACATTCTGATTTATGTGTCAACATGTCATATTCTGAAATCACAAGCTTTACAAGGGAAAGATCATTAAGGGGGGGAGAAGAGAGAGAGAGTGTGCACGTGCGAGTGAGCACGCTAGAGCAAGGTGGAGAGTAAAGGGCAGACGGGTGTAGAGGGAAGGAGTAGGGAAGGAGACCTGGAGACACCAAGACAGGGCAGAGGTCCCAGTGGCCTTTCCTGCCTGGAAAGGCTAGGTCTTTGAGACGTGAGTGCAGAAGGGACACAAAGGTCCTCATGCCAGGGATTTTGCTGCCTCCAGAGACTTCCCTGGTTAATTTCCTACCTAGTGCTGAGTTCCAGGTCCTCCCTGAACCATCTTGGCTTCTCTACTTCGGAAGCTACATCTGCTTGGGAATAGGTCTGTCGTCTTCTTCTTCTTCTTCTTCTTCTTCTTCTTCTTCTTCTTCTTCTTCTTCTTCTTCTTCTTCTTCTGTTTTTTTGTTTTTCGAGACAGGATTTTCCTGTGTAACAGTCCTAGCTGTCCTGGAACTAGCTCTTGTAGACCATGCTGGCCTTGAACTCACAGGGATTCGCCTGCCTCTGCCTCCTGAGTGCTGGATTAAAGGCCTGTGCCACCACCGCCAGGCCAGGTCTGTCTTCCTGTATCTTCTTCAGGTGGGGTATCCCAGAAGAGGGAGTTGCCTTGATTTCCAGAGGCGAGAACACTGTGGATGCGGTGGGCCTAGATAAGGATGCTCCAGTCTTTCACTTGCTAGTCTGGAGTGGGACACAGGATCCAGGGCACCTTCTGGGGGAGGGGCTACATTTCTGACAGTGGGATGCAGAGACCTGACGTGAACCTGGTGAATACAGCTGGGGAAATAGCATTTAAGGAATTGTGTAAATGAAGAGCATTTTTGGGAGTCCTGGCTGGGTTAGGCAGAGTCTGTGTTTACGCGCGCACGCGCGCGCTCGCTCGTGTGTGTGTGTGTGTGTGTTCGCGTGTGCGCGCGCGCGTCCTCTTTTCCTTCCATCAGTTCGTCCTTGGGGCGCTGGGGTCTCGGAGCTGTTCCTAGCAAAGCACAATCCTCCACCACCTAGCAAGACTTCTCCAGTCCACTGCCCTTCCCAACGGGCCCCCTCCTACCCTAGCCGGCGCCCGTGGAAGGCGCAATCTCAGCGCCCAGGGCGGCCAGCGAGCCAGAGGAGGCAGAGGCGGTGAATAATTCATGGGGCTGGGAGGCCCTTATCTCCCCGGCCGGCCCCACCCGGGGGCCCCTGTGCTGGGCTGCAGTCCCTCGGCTCTCCGCTTTATCTCGACGCCCAGCTTGTAATGCAGCCCTCCATATCACAGGCAGAAGGGGAGATTAATTTTCTGGTTTTGCATGGGCGGGGAGGGGGAGAGGGCGAGGGGAGGTGCCGGGGAGCAGAAGCTGGGATCTTTCCGATTTCAGACTCCAGCGGCTTAATCCTCTCCCAGGCCTGCAGGAACCGGAGGAAGAGGGTGTTGCAAGCCAAATTTCATCATCGGCGTCAGCCCCAACAGAGGGAGGAGGAGGCTAGGGGCAAACAGACGGCAGAGGCAGCAGCGCTGGCGCGGAAAGGGGAGCTGTTTGGAAACAGGGTGTAGGGTGGCCCTCATCCTCGCTGCGCACAAGGCTGCCTTGTGGTGAGCTGGGACTCCCTGCCCATGTGGTGCACGTGTGGGCAACCACATGGGCACACGTATGTGACACATGGAGCTCGGGGGTACATGGGCATACCTCTTTGGAAGCTGACACCATCCTGATGTCTGCCTTGCTGTGCTGACAGCATAGACCCAGAAAGTCTAAAGAAACATTGACTGACGGGTGTCTGGGTAATGTTGACGGTCTGAGCAGACACAGAGCCACATGCTCCTAGAATCTGGTTCTGCCAGCTTCTTGCCATCTGCCCCGTGGGCCCTAGCACATGCCCACTACTGGCTCCCTTCATTTTTATGTGCTTTCATGGTCTGCATGGGACAGTGAGGGTCTCTCTATGTCTTCTTACGAGACATGACTACCCAGATGTAGAGGAACCTAGCACCTGTTAGCTGAGACCAGAAAGTGAGTCCCAGGGGAGATGACCGACACCTGGGTCACTGATTCTGTGAAAGAAAGGATGAGATGCTAGGAGAAAGAGCTCGGTGGAAGAAGCGTTGGTGAGAACCAGAAGAGCATTTAAAATGTGGTGTTTGAGATGTGTGTTTTTTTTTTTTTTTTTTTTTTTTTTGTTGTAAGCAGAAATTGGTAATAATGGCGCCAGGGGGAGGTGAAGCATCTTAGTCTGGGAAAAAATGATGATGGGGGACGTCAGGGTGAAGACATAGTAATTTCCTTTGTTTAGTGGGCGACGGAGAATAGTGAGGGTCAAAGGCTGGGGTCAAGTGAGAAACTTAGATCTACCCTGAGTTTGCAGGGTGGCCATTGATGTGTTGTGAGCAGGAAGCAGCTTGGTCAAAATGGGATCTGTGGGAAGGAAAAATAGCCAGCTTTATGGAACATTTGCATGCTGGGTATTGTACTAAATGCTATGGAAGAGATTATCTCATTGAAACCCTTAGACATCGAGGTCACTCCATTTTGCACTTGGTCTTAGGCAAGAGGCTGAGAAGTGATGTCACCTCTCCGCATAGACAAGAAAACTGAGTCACAGAGGTGTTGGCAATAGAATGGAAATCGATGAAAGGAACAGAGATTGGCACAATAAATTATTTAACAACCCCATGCACTTTCAGGCGTGGAAAAACATACACTCCGTTTTTTTTTGTATTTTGATGTTCAATTAATCTTTATTCAGTTATTAACATTCCTCCAAATAGTCTCATACTACTTACACAACCAATACATCAAAAAACTTCTGCAATTAAATAATTTTATTTCTCCAAATATTTAAGCATTGATTGCAAATGAAATCAAGCTCCTCATAAGTCCATCAATTTTCCTAGAAAACTTTAAACATCATTAAAGGCAGACGGAACACCCACTACAAAATCAACATCATGCATTTAATTTTCTTTGTGTGGTATTTCTAGTGCCGCTTTCTTTGTTCTTTTTGTATTTTCTTTTCCCTTCCCAGGCGTAGGATTCTCCTAACTTAAACTAGAGAGTGCTGATTTACCTTCTCCCCCAGCTGAGACTATGTCTCCGATGGGAGCAGGCAGACAGGGGAGAGTGAGGGAGGTGGACAAAGCCTAGGGGTGGGTGGGGAGGGTCTTCTAAGGACATTCTTCTGAAGTTCATTCTGCATCCCTCCCCTATTCCATCAGGAAATGCTCTCTTTCCAGGCAGGCCAGTCACAGGCTCTGAGATTTCGTGTATGACCCTAATCTTTTCCCCCCAAAAGATTCTGGTTCTGAGGACCTTATCTTTACAGCACAGCCCACCGGATAGCGCTGTTCTGAAGGGGGCCTGGTCTGGTTAAGCTGAAAGCCTTTGGTCAATTGGTTAACTGGAACTCCAGCCTTTCCTTCTCAACCGCTAAGACCTTCAGCATTGTCATCCAGGGCGCTGAAGCAAGTTTCGAAGATGAGTGTGAGGTATTAAAGGCTTAAATTAGGGCAGTGGTGATGCAAAAAAAAAGGAAAGGATTTTTTTTTTTTTTTAGAAAGTCTATGAAGGCAAAATTGACTTCTGCTAACTGGAGGCTAATATTTGCCTCATTGAATCAACGAAATGCATGTGAGCCCTTTGTATTTTACGAGCACCACTACATCCTATTTTTTCCTTTTGTTATCGCGCTACCATTATAGAATGGCTAAGAACAAAACCACACAGGGTTTGTACAAAGGCGTGAACAAAAAGAAGGCAGGTGAGGAGGCTGAAGGACAAGTGGAACCCGAGAAACATTAGTCGAAGGGATGAAGATAAGGTAGGAGGCTTCACAGAGGCCACAGGGGTGGGAGCAAGAAACAGAGAGCTGTGTTATGGAAGCCAGGACAGAAGTGGCTTGGGTCTAGGTGGGGCAGTATAGGTTTGTCAAGAGACAGGGAAGGAAAAAGAGATAAGAGGTATAGCGGTTGTAGGATGTGCTGTTGGGGTCACAGCGAAGCTGGTGAGGAAAGTCATGCACTTGAGACCTGAAAAGATGCAAGATAGGAAGGCGAGGGTGGCTCTGGGTTTCTATGATGCACAAAACTGAAGATCCCTCTGTGGCCAGTGTGACTCTTCTTAGTGAGCAGAAACCGTGTGTGCCATATGGTCCTCAGCTTCCTGGCGTAGCTTCTGCCTCCTGCTCAATCTCTAGCCTTCCCTGAGATTCTGAGATGTGGAATTGCAGAAGCTTAGGACCGGCAGGCACTCACCTGGGTGTGGTGCTACACGCTTGCACTACCAGGATTTGGGAGTCGGAAGCAGGATGATCATGAGTTTAAGGTTAGCCTAGGATACGAAGGGAATTCAAAACCAGCCAGGGGTGCGAGGTTGCAGAACTGGATGAGGAGGTGCTTTTCTCTAATGGGAAAGAGCCACAGACAAGCCCTAAGTGAAGCATCCATCTGTCTGTCTAGGGCCTCTGGACATGTTACCTCCTCCCTCTGTCTGCTGGTGGTAATTGCTCTCCATTTGGTCATTACTTAGCTCATTAATTGCCCAAAGGAGAGGAGCAGCCCAGAGCAGGGGTGACTGACAGAAGGAGTAATGGATCAGATGGACTCTTGGGGAATGGAGTGGACTGGAATGTGGCATGGTCTAGAGCGGAGCAGAGCTCATTCAGACTCAGTTTGGAGGGAGCATTTCCGCTGTAATGGTGACCCAGCACTTTACCTCCAGGTCCCCTGCCATGCCCACTCCAGTCAGTGCCATTAGCTCCACTTTCCCTGGGGTCATGGCTACCACCATTAGCATTTGCTAGGCTTATTTCCTCCAAGGTGGCTCCCAGTGACCTCTGCCTCCTGGTATTTTATGTTTTGTATAAACCTATTCCTTTGGCTTGGTTGCAATTAACAACTCCTTCCTTCCTTCCTTCCTTCCTTCCTTCCTTCCTTCCTTCCTTTCTTTTTCTTTTTCAAGACAGGGTCTCACTGTGTAGGTTTGGCTGTCCTGGAACTCACTCTGTAGACCAGGCTATCCTGGAATTTGGAAGATTGACCTGCCTCTGCCTCCCGAGTGCTGGGAATAAAAGGTGTGTACCACCACCACCAAGCTTGAATTTACTTTTACATTTATCTATTATTTTGTGGTGTGTGTGTGTGGTTAGAGGCCACCTCTCAGGAGTTAGTATTCCCATTCTTCTTTGTAGGGTCTAGGGACTAAACTCAGCTTGTCAGGCCTGTGGTCAAGCCCTTTGCGCGCACTGAGCCACCTCAGAACCCCCAATAACATCACTAACATCTCCAGTGAATACAGTCCAGTGAGGTGATGGGGCGTGACTTTAAGATGAAACCACACCAAGTGTGGTAGTGCATGCTTGTAATAGCACTATGGAAATGGAGACAGAAGGTTCAGGACTTCAAGGACTCCAGCTACAGAGGGAATCTGAAGCTAGCATAGGCTGCATGAGGGTCCTGTCTCAAACAGATGGATAGATGAACAGATTAGTCTCCAGAAAAACTGTGCCTTCCATTTTAGGTACTCTTTCACTTGGACTGAGGCGAACCTGCTGCTGACGGCAATGACCCTGTAGGGGCTTACATGGAGGGTAGCCTCAGGCCAACCCCCAACAAGGCCCTGAGGCTAAGAGGAACTGAATACTGTTTATAATTGTGTTCATGACTTTGGATGCAGACAATCTTCCAATGAAGGCAAGAGGTGACATGGTAGGCCCTGTTGTCACCTTCATAGCTGACTTGTGAGAGACACGAGCCAGAAACATCCAGTTAAGCTGTTCAAACATCTGACCTGCAGAAGCTGAGTTAATAAATGTGTGTTGCTTTTTTCACCTAAGTTTTAGGTGGAATTTCTTTCTTTCTTTCTTTCTTTCTTTCTTTCTTTCTTTCTTTCTTTCTTCCTTCCTTCCTTCCTTCCTTCCTTCCTTTCTTTTTTCTTTTTTTTTTTGATTTTCAAGACAGGGTTTCTCTGTAGTTTGTGGTACCTGTCCTGGAACTAGCTCTTGTAGACCAGGCTGGCTTCGAACTCACAGAGATCCACCTGCCTCTGCCTCCCGAGTGCTGGGATTAAAGGCATGCGCCACTACCACCCGGCCAGCCTTGGGTTCTTCCATCTAGTAATAATGGACCCACACAGTGTTAGCCTCTGTGCTGTTTACCTCTTCTCAGGCTGTGTGCAGCCCAGATATTGTATGAGGAACACTGAATGGAGCCTGGCTCACAGTAGCCCGATAAGAAACCCTGATCTTGGGGTAGGAGAGATGGTTCAATGTTAGGACCCCTGGATGCTTTTGTAGAGATTCAGTTCCCGGCACCCACATAGTAGCCCACAACCATCTCTAACTCCAGTTCCAGTTAATCTGATGCCCTCTTCTGGCTGTTTTGGGCAATGCATATGTGTGGTGCATAGTAATACAGGCAAGCAAAACATACACATAGCATATAAACAAATATGTCTTCTTTTAAAAATTGAAGAAAAGAAAGAAAGCAATCTTGATCCTGTCCCTAGCCCTGGTACCTCCTCTGTCCCTGGAGGCTGGGTGGAAGTTGTCTCATCCCTTATGACAGCAGGATGACTCCAGAGGGTGCCTGTCCCCTGTGGACATGAGGACTGGATGACCTAGAAAGTAGACACAAGCAGTAGCTCCTTCTCAGACCCCTGCCCGGGGAAGACCTTTCAGGGTCTGTGGGAGGTGAGCTGATAGCTGCCCCTCCCAACATAGGACTGTTTGACGGAGAAATGGCCAAATTACCCTTTCCTCAGAGAAACTATGTCCCTACAGGGGACCAAACCTTCAGGGATCCTAGGTCCAACAGGGCCCTCTGGAGGCTTTGTGCCCAGGCCAGTCTCTAGCAGGAGAGTGTCTGGATCCTCACAGTGCTACCCCATTTCATAGCCCCTAGTTACTTCCACCTGAGTTCACTTCAGCTTTTTATTTTCTTCAGCCCCATTTTACAGACGAACAAATGAAAGCTGAGGATAAGGACTGAAGCAGAAGCAGCAGGCAGCCTGCCTGACCCCAGGCCTCTGGGTGTCGTCTACTCACAGGGTCCATGGCTTAAGAGTCTGAATGACTGTCCCAGGCTGAGACGTAGCCGGAGGTTGGAATCCAGCCTCCTCTCCAGCCCCCAGAGCAATGCTCTTTCTGCTTGATCATCACACTGTGCAGGATAGAAAAACTGCTTTGGGGAAACCAGTTTGGCAGAGGAGAGGGAGGAAGGAGGGGTGGGCAGGAGGAGGGAGCTGGAACCCTGCGGGTAACTGCAGAGAACAGGGTCGATAAGGAAATGGTAGGATTGGGACACCAGGGTCCCCAGTTGGACCAGTCCTTCACACTGTCATGCCCAGGCCTGAGGCTGCAGGCTGCCAGTATTCTTCTTTCAAGACCCCTGGAGAGCCCGAAATCAAGTATTCCTCCTCCCTGGCTCAGACAGCCTTATTGCCATTGACAGCAAATGTATTGCTCTAATCTCTTCTCATTTTGCCAGGATGGGCTCCATTCTGACCCCCCTGCCCCAGTCTTTAAGGCTTCAAGGAGGTGGGAGGGAGGTAGGAGTGGAAGGAAAGGTGGGAGGGACAGGCAGGACTCGGCTGTCAACGGAGTAGCTGTAGTGACCCTAGACTTGTCATGACCCGCTCTTTAGCGTGCTGAAAGCTCCTAGACACATGGAGGCACCTAGGGAAAGCCAGTCCCTCAAACCAAGGGTATCCCCATGGAAGCAGGGTGGGACACTGCAGGACAACAGACCTCTGCCGAGCACTGCGTGCGTGCGTGCGTGTGTGTGTGCACTTGCCTATCTGTGTGTCTGTGTCTGTCTATGTCTACAGGTGAGTATGTGTTTAAGGGATGACCTGTCTGCCTGTCTGTCCCACTGTCCTCTGCTGCCCAGAGAAGCCTGACCAAATATGTGTATTGTTGTTCCTTTAACTGTTTCTCCATCTGGTCTTCTCTGCTGAGGCGTTCTTTAAGGGTAAGGTGTGGAGTTGGGAATGGGACTAATACACTTAAGAGCCTATAGCTTGGGGAATAGAGATGGTAACCGAAGCCCAGATAAGGGATAGAGAGGGCTAAGAGGGAGTGGGGCTGGGTGTGGTGGCGCACACCTTTAATTCTAGTACCTGGGAGGCAGAGACGGGTAGATCTCTTTAAGTTCGAGGCCAGCCTGGTCTACACAGTGAATTCCAGGCCAGTCAGGGCTACACAGAGAAACTCTGTCTCAAGAAAAACAAGGTGCATATGTGCATGCATGGGATTGTGGGAAGAAATTTGTAGCTCAGAGGCAGAAGTGGGGTACTGGTGATGTGAGGCAGGAAGAGCAGGTGAGCGAGATGTGGTATAGATGTGGCGTGGTCACACCTCCAGAGCAGAAGGAGGCCAGCCAGCAGTCACATGTGCCGGCTGGAGAAGCTGGAGGTGGGTGACTGGGGACTGGAGGTCCGGGCTTCTCATTTGTTCTGCAAAAGTTTATCCTGACCTTTAAGCCCAGCACTCGGGAGGCAGAGGCAGGCGGATCTCTGTGAGTTCAAGACCAGCCTGGTCTACAGAGCTAGTTCCGGGACAGGCTCCAAAACCACAGAGAAACCCTGTCTCGAAAAAAGCAAAAAAAAAGTTTATCCTGAGCGTGTGTGCACACACGCACATCTGTCTCTCCCAGCACAGTAAAGAGTCCTGTCCATCTTTTCATGAATCTTTAGGTTGGGCTGGAATGTTTTCTGTGTCCTATTAGTTTACTGGCAGAATAGGGCCTTAAATCTGTACTGTGGGTGTGTATACACATATACACACCAGATTCTCTCGTGAAGTCCCCCGGCCCTTCCAGAAGCAATCTTTGGTGGAAATGTCTGAGTTGGATCAGAACCTACAGGGTCGGCAGAAGAGGGAGTGTAGTGGAGACCTTCTGGCTCTACGCTGCTGCCTCCTACTGCCAGGCAAGTATGTTGTCCACTTTGAGAAAGGCTACCCTGTCTTGTTACACAGCTTTCTGTCCTTCCTTCCTTCTTTTCTCTTCTCTCAACACCCCTGACCCCATGGTTTCTTTGTTATGTAGCCCTGGCTGTCCTGGAACTCACTTTGTAGACCAGGCTGGTCTTGAACTCACAGAGATCTGCCTGTCTCTGCCTTCTGAGTGCTGGGATTAAAGGCTACCAAGCCATGCTTCTTAGTTCTTTTTTGACTGAGGATGGCTGTGGTGGATTTGGGAAACTCTACTTCTGAGTTTCTGAGGTCTAATTGAAGGAAGAGAGGGATAAAAGTCATAAAAATAGCTGGACTGAGACTGTAGTTTATTTGGTAGAATGTTTCTTAGCAAGAGGCCCCTAGGGTCAGAGCTCAGCAAGGCCTAAGATAGGGTGTTCAAAATCATTCTTGGCTGCCTGTGAGTTCAAGGCCAACCTGGGCTACATGAAACTGTCAAAAAGAACAACAGACAAGAAACAAACAAAATCAGCCAATATTCTTGGAGCACAGTGTGTGCCTAGCTCTGAGCTGAGGTTTTTTTTTTTTTTTTTTTTTTTGGTTTTT
>NC_022017.1:5009545-5021250 GCF_000317375.1 Microtus ochrogaster
TGTAGACCAGGCTGGTCTTGAACTCACAGAGATCCACCTGCCTCTGCCTCCCGAGTGCTGGGATTAAAGGCGTGCGCCACCACCGCCCGGCTTTGAGCTGAGTTTTGTAAACAGTTTGATTTAATCCCCCAGACAGCCATCACCATTACCATTTAATAATACCATTACACCCATTTAATGCTCAGGCAAGTGAAGAAACAGAGTCCCAGGAACTACGTCTAGCTAGTTTGAACTGGTATTAAGGTCTCTCACATCCTTTGTGAGAATCGTGTACAGTCTTGTCCCCAAACTTCGAGGGGCCTTGCATTCCAGTCATACTGCCTGGATTCTCCATTTTTTCTTGACCTGTCTGTCTGCTTCACATTCCATGCTTTGGGTTGGGTTCTGTTCATTTTTTTGGACTTCACCCTCAGCACATCTGCCTTCAGCTCACCTGTCCAAAACAGTACCAAGCTGTCTTCTGAGTGCTGGGATTAAAGGCTACCAAGCCATGCTTCTTAGTTAGTTCTTTCTTGTCTGAGGATGGCTGTGGTGGAATTTGGGAAACTCTACTTCTGGGTTTCTGGGTTACTCAGAGGCTGTCTGAGACCAGGCCTCTGCCCACGCTGCCTCTATAAGTGCATCACGAATAGCCTTCTCCAGGCAGTGTGTGTGTGTGTGTGAGAGAGAGAGAGAGAAAGAGAGAGAGAGAGAGAGAGAGAGAGAGAGAGAGAGAGAGATCCTCGAATAGAGAACTGGAGGAGGAGTCTGAAAAGACACCAGGAACAAGGGAGAAGGAACTGAAAGGCACAAGCCAGATTTGGCGGGCGATGTGAATAGACAAAATACTCCCTGACCAGCGACTCCAGTGACAGTACCTCTGTTCTGACCTCGGGCTCCTGGCCTGGAGGGGTTCGGGCGAGGCGGGATGGGGTTGCCAGGCAAGGGTCCTTTCAATCGGAAGGACTTGCCCAATGACGGTTCTTTTCCTCACAGGGAAGCTCTTTCACAGACTTAACCACTCTCTATTCACATCCTGACACTGCCATCTAGTCTCCAAAAGGCCGGAGATGGAAGAACCAGATTAAAAAGCCTGAGCCTTCAATAAGCGGCAGAGTCAGGATCGAAATCCATAGACCTGGAGCCTTTGTTTTTCCAGGTTCAAGTGTGCCCAGCATGTTCCCTATGCAGAAAACTAAGTGAGGTGAGAGGATTTTAACACCCCATCCCTCGGCACCATACCTGCACACACACACACACACACACACACACACACACACACACAGCATTTTTTCTCCTCACCAGGCTGGTGCAGCAGACAAAGGGGGTTGAGTAGAATGGTGCTTGCTTCGGGGTGGAGGTGAGCTGCTCCCCAGGCATCATTTGCAGCATGTAGATTGGGTGATGGAGTGGAATACTGTCATCATCTTGGTTGAGCTCAACTCACCTGCACGTAAATGAATGTTTCTTGGGGCTACCTACAACGGGAAATGTAGTGGTAAATCAAAGGCATTCTACTGCTGTCCTCCTGAAGCGGACGGCCCAGCAAGCAAGGCAAGGGGCTCTTACTGAGCATTTACTTAGTCCCAGGATGCGTGCTGAATGTTACACAGACATCTGAGTTATTCCTCTGAATGACCCAATGAGACAGACATTATTTCCGCTTATAGACGACGGAGGCAAAGCACAGTTAGCATGCGGAAGGCCGAACAGAGGTAACCACACACAGATGTGGTGACTCATGCGGGGCAGGCAGCAGTGCTTAGAGTAAAATAGATGTCTCTGAAGAAAGCAGTTCAAGTCAAGCTGTCCAGAGAAGACAGAACTTAGATGAAGGACGTCACAGAAAGAGTGCTGAGGCAGCTGGACAGCAAGAGCAAAGCTCCGAATGCTAGAGCTTTACTTCGCTAGTTTGCTAGTGCTTGGCGAACTCCCAGACCCGGAAATAGGAGGGGCTAGGAAGGGCGGCTAGAGCCCGGAAGCCCATGTTAGGCAAGCCCTGTTTAGGACTTTGGTCTTTAATAGGAAGGAGAG
Organism: Microtus ochrogaster; assembly: GCF_000317375.1. Lineage (NCBI taxonomy): Eukaryota > Metazoa > Chordata > Mammalia > Rodentia > Cricetidae > Microtus > Microtus ochrogaster. The sequence continues at coordinate 5,011,559 of NC_022017.1, forward strand.
GTGAAATGAAGTTATTAATGGTTTGACACAAGGAAGAGCCATGGTTAGATCTGCTGTGGTTGTTTTAGGCTGGCCTGGAGCTCACTAAGTAGCCAAGACTGGTCTTTATCTCTCACTTCTCAAGTGTTGGAATTATGGGTGTGTGCCACCATGCCCACACAGAACTGCCCTTTTTTAATGTCATCATTGGAAAGAGCTCAAGGAGGGGTACAGCTTTCTTGGTGGACCAGACTGGTTACAGTAGTCAGCCCAGTAGGCCAGGCTGACCTTGAATTTACAGAGCTCCTTCAGACTCTGCCTCCTGAGTGCTGGGATTGAAGGCATGCACCACCACAGTACCTGGCTCACTGTTTCTAGTATGCTCTATCCATCTACTGGGATTGAAGGCGTGCACCACCACAGTACAGGCTCACTGTTTCTAGTATGCTCTATCTATCTACTGGGATTGAAGGCGTGCACCACCACAGTATAGGCTCACTGTTTCTAGTATGCTCTATCTAACCAGTATTTTGTCAGGCTGCTGGTATCCAGTGAAGGAATTCCAAGACAGATAAATAACAAAAGAATACAATGATTGAGAGTACCTTAACAGGTTAAAGATGAAGAGTTTGCTGGCACTCAGTTGTAGGGTAAAGGGCCTTTCTGATGTTGGGCTCGAACCTTTGAAAGTTCTAAAGCTTTGTACCAGCATAACGCCAGATTTTAAGTGCATTTATTAAAAGGGATTAGAACACTTCATTTTGTATTTCTGTTTGTTTCTTGGAGCTGTCTCCTTCATTCATGGCTACTGGAAAGCTGACACCACATGATCTGTATTTCTCTGATTCCAGCAGAGTGCTAGCTATGAAGTTGGCATACTTACTGTGCATCAAATAAAAGTCTGAATGAATGCGTGAATGAATGAAGGGATAATTATAGCTCAGAAAATATGGTTGAAATGATTGCTACTCTGTCTCCTTCTGGAATTCTTCCTATTCTACAGTGAGATCCGAAACTATTCAGTTATTAGTTTCCAAGAGCCCTATTAGCCTGCCCCGGGGAAACAAGGAGGCAAGAATAATATGCAATTAGTCAACAGGTCATTAGAATAATTGCAGGAAAGGGAGCCGGAGTCGGGGGCGGGGAACCTACATGGACCACAAAACACCCTCTACCCCCGCAAAACACCCCACAATGCCCCCACCCTAACTGCGCCCTTAGCCAAAATGGCCCTTTTCGGCGACTCCCTAACGTAATGCGCATGCTCATCTCCATTTTTTTTTGCTCCCGCCCCTTAGCCCTGACGCATGCGTTGTCGTGAGGACGGTGTTCTCTGATTGGCTGGTCCGCGATTTTGAACCGGATCTGGCGGCGCGGTTCCACACTGCCGTTAGTGAGGCGAGCCGCGAGCGGACGGCAGCCCTCCTGGGGCGCGGCGGCCGGAGAGTGAGTGCCTCGGGCCGGTTGGGCTTGCGGGTGCGCGGGACCGGGAGCCTCGGTAAGCCGGTCCGAGGCCACGAGCGGGCGGCCGGGAGGGGGCTCTGGGCGTTGCGTTTTGGGCCAAGTCAGGGGCGTCCTTTTGAGGCGTGGCCGGAGGGGTGTGGGTGTGGTTCCCCTGAGGTGGTCTTCGCTTCTAGCCTGGCCTGGGAGTGGCTGGGACGGAGCTCCCTGTGACCCCTTCTGAGGAATAGGTTTTTCCGAGGGGGAAAGCACTGGTGTTTGAGAGGTCTAGGCGGCCCAGAGTTGTCTCCCACGAGATTAATTAGAGCATCGCTAGTTGTGAGGAACTGGAACGTTGCAAATTCTGAACCTTGACGGTCTCCGGTTATCTTTAGGTCCCCCTTTAATAAGAATTCATTGCCCCGCACTGACTGACCTACCGCCCTGAAGCACGTTTCTGACGCTGCCGGATAACAGCTTAGTCTCAGCTCCACCGAGAGAAAAGTTAAGGCTGTTATCCGGTAGCATCCCAGTCGTGTGTAGGAGCGTTAGTGGAGTCACTATTTATCTTCTAAAGTTCTATCACACCTAAGTTAACTGTGCTCTGTGTGAGTATGTGTGACGGTGTCCTCTGTAGCCCAGGCTGGCCTTTTGTGGCCAAGGATACCTTTGCACTTCTGATTCTCCTACCTCTGGAGTGCTGGGATAACTAACGGGCATTACAGGATAATTGGGAGGTCTCTAGTGTGGTCCACCATGCCCATCATTTGCTGTGCTGAGGACAGACGCCAGGGGCTCGTGCATACTAGGCAGGCATGGTGTCAGCTAACTGACACATTTCCTTAAGTTCAAGTAAGATCGTCTTCTACTTAAGTCTTGAACAAAAAATGTGTTGATTGATGAAGCTGGTGTGCGCGTCAAGCTGTGGGTTGCTGTACAGAAAGGGAATCTGCAGTATTAGGTTTCAGTCTGCTGAGTGATGATGATCTCAGCTTTTGGGTTGGTGAAAGGTGGTAGACTTTTTTTTTTCTTCTGTGTAGCCCAGGCTGCCCTGAAACTATCTATAGGCTAGGCTGGCTTTGACCTCAGATCTGCCTGCCTCTGCTTCCTGAGTGCTGGGATTAAAGACATAGGCCACCACCACCACTTCCGGTTCAAAGGTAGACTTGTCCTTCATGCCGAAATTTCATCTGATGTCACAAGAAGGTGACTGGTGAATTAGTGGAGCTAAAGATCACCTGAGATGATTTGGCTCCGGATCTGAGATGGTCTGTCTAATTCTCCACAAATACAGGAGTTCTAGTCAGCCTTATAGAATCCTTAACATTGGCTTTTCTTTCCTTTGAGAAAACATTTTGGCAATATTTATCAAGAGCCATTTAAGACTTTTATACTATAATCCATTAATTAAAGGTTGTTGCAAAGACTCTCTCCTTAAAGACCTGAATACTGGTCATGAGGAGGTTCACTCATTCAGTGACTGTCAAGCATCCGGCAGTGTTCTAGACGCCAGTGGCTCTGCAGCAAACAGACAGTAAAATAAGCAAATATAATAGATGGGGACAAATCTTTGCAGCAAAATAAAGCTGCCATTTCCGAAAAGTTGCAATTTTAAATATTTATTTATATATTTATCTATTATATATACAATGTTCTGTCTGTGTGTATGCCTGCAGGCCAGAAGAGGGCACTAGACCTCATTGCAGATGGTTGTGAGCCACCATGTGGTTGCTGGGAATTGAACTCAGGACCTCTGGAAGAGCAGGCAATGCTCTTAACCACTGAGCCATCTCTCCAGCCTAATTTTAAATAGGGTAGTTAGTAGAGACTTCACTGAGAAGTAAGTGCAGATTCCTGGGTGTGTGTGGGGAGGGGAGGGCAGAGGTGGGGGGTATGACGACAGGACAGTGCCATGCTAGAGACTGCAGGCAGAGGGTAATTGAAAAGCTATTTATAATTATCTAAATCCAAAGGGAATGAAAAAAGATAGTAGCTCATCAACTCATTTTATTTGTTTATTTTGTTGTTTTGTTTTGAGACAGGGTTTCTTGGTATAGACTTGGTTGTTCTGGAACTACTCTGTGGACCAGGCTGACCTTGAACTGACACTGATCCACCTACCTCTGCCTCCTGAGTGCTGGGATTATAGGTGTGCGCCACTGCCCCGGCGCCCATCAACTCTAGTGCTTAATTGAAACAAAGTGCTGGTAATCAAGACATGAAATTGTGTGTGCCTTGCAGTAGCTCTGATAGTGCATGGTGGACAAAGGGTGTAGATTGGATGACGAGGGTCTTGTTTCACTGTTTAAAAGGTGTCATTCCCCAACGTTATTACCATTGTGAGACTGTTTGTACGTCGGCCTGAGCGTTGCAGATGACGGAGTTGATTGAGATGGTTAGGAAAAGGCTTTGGGGATTAGTGAGACTCTAGGCGTGAAGACCCAGAAGATCTAACAGGACACAGAATGCCTGTGTGCTGAACTTAAAACATCACAATTTAGCTTTCCTTTCCCTCATTTAGTCTTCACTCTTGTTGAGCTCAAGGCATTCTGTTTACTTTTTCTATTTGCTTACAGGAACAGCTGGTTTCATGGTAGAAGCTCTTCTGCCAGTTGGATGGAGCCTTTGATACGGAGCAGAAGCTGGGCATTTAGGGAAATGAATTGTTCTTAAGTGCTGTTGAATGAACGCATCCTAGTGTTGAGCTTGTCTTTGGGAGTGCCTTTCTTTGGCAGCAGGAACCCTACATTGTTAATTTCTTGGGAATGTCTAGAACAGCAATGTGTATGTATAATAATGTTTTTGATTAGAACACTTTGTTGAAGCTGGGCGGTGGAGGTGCACGCCTTTAATCCCAGCACTCTGGAGGCAGAGGCAGGTGAGTTCGAGGCCAGCCTGGGCTACAAGAGGTAATTCCAGGACAGGCTCCAAAAGCTACAGAGAAACCCTTTCTCGAAAAACAACAACAACAACAAAACACTTTTGAAAAGAAAAAAAAAACCCAAGCAATCTGCCATTGCTTTGTTTTATACTATATAATTCTCTTGATGCATCTAAAATACTTGGTATATAGTTTTCTTAATAATGTTTGTAGGATGGGTATAGATGATTTTTCTAGGATACCCTGCAGAAAAACCCATAATGGTCTGTTGTTCTGAAGGACTGTCTGTCTCTTTGCTGGGTGATTGAAATTAAATTGGGGCCTCAAAGCAATAACAGCAAGCTGAGACTCTTTTCTCCTGGTGTTGCCAAATTGCTCCCTTAGGGATATGCACAGACCAGGACTGTAACACAGTGACTCTCCACCTCGGGGCTCCCCATCAATAACAGCTGAGATTCCGGGCACCTTTTTGTTTAAAGTGCTACATAAACTGATTTCCTCGCTCCACACACGGGCTGTTGCTGCATTCTCAAAGGCAGTAGCCTCTGCCGTGGGAAGTGACAGCTGCTTTACAGCTGAGAGCCGCGCTCTGCTACACAACTGTTGTGTCCCTTCACATTAGTGCGTCTTCTAGCCCTGAAGCTAAATAATAAAGGGGAGGACATAAACAGAGGATAGAAGTGTGGCCCAGCAGGAAAATTAAAATCATTCTCAGTCGACACTGAGAAGGACAAGGAGGCCTTACCTCTCCAAGTTACAATTGACTGAGGTATTGAGAGCTAGTAGTGATGCAAAGGGATAGTTTCGTCACCTAGAAATAATTCCTGAGAGTCACTTCTACAGGATGTTAGGATATAAGACTCCCAGCATATAAAGAGGAGTATATTTTGCTAGAACCAGATTTTATTTCTCTTAAGCAAACCTGTATTATAGGGGGGAAGAATGAACTTTCTTCAGAACTAGGAGCCTCATTGAGAACAGCTTGTTTGACCCTGTCAGAAGTTTGTCGTCTTTTTTCGGCCTGTATTCTAGCTGATGTCTGTGTTTACACACATAGACACATGAGTCTGCTTTGTGTGACTGTCAGGATTCGCAGGTGTCTGAGAAGATCTTTGGCATATATGATCGATACTTTTCTGACACTTCAGTGTGTTAGGGTGGAAAGAAAATAGACTTTGGACTCAACACCTGCTTTTCATTGTGCACTCAGTATTTAGTCACTTCATGGTTCTGAGTCTAAATTGTCTATAAAATGGCAGCTTAGTTAATTAGATTCATAGGTGGAAGAATGTGAAACGTCAAGTTTAGTACTCAATTCACAGCAAAGGCATATATTAAATATCATGTAGCACTATTTTAAAAAATAGTCTATGTTTCTGAATCTCGTGGTGCCTCATGTGGAGACAGTCTAGACGGCTTACGGGGAATCACTCTTTCAGAACCTAATTAACAGCCGTCAGACCCCAAACAACACAGAATTCACTTCGTATTTCCATAAGCTGTATTTGTTTGTATTTTGGAGACAGTGCTGTGTAGCCATGACTGTCTTGGAACTCATTCTGTAGACCAGGCTGGCCTCGAATTCACAGAGATCCGCCTGCCTCTGCCTCCCGGGTGCTGGGATTCAAGGTGTGCGCCACCATCGCCCGGGGTTGCATTGGGATTTTAAATCACTGTCTCCTAGTGTGCCTTGAGAACAGCTGAGACTTTGCATGCACACGAGCTACAGTGTCTTGTAGAGTCTGGTTTGTGGAATCGGTCTTGTTCTCAGGAGACTGTCTCTTCCTTCAGCTAGGCAGAGTGGCTTATCCTATAATATCACCACTTGGGAGGACTGTCGTATGATTGCTGTGGGTTCAAAGCCAGCTTGGGCAGTCGCAAATAGCCCTTCCCTCAAAACAAAACACCACAACCACAGCCAACTAGCTTCTAACCATACTCTTTGGAGTACACAGGAACCAGAGTAATCATGAACTAAAGAAACTCTAGTAAACGTGAGGATTCTTTTTTTAATCCTGCTGCTGTAACAAACAAAGTACCTTAAACTGGATTGGGTAATCTATATTTATTTTGTGTGTGCACACAGGGACCACATCAACCTTTAGTGATGTTCCTTAGGAGCTGTCCTTGGATGTTTTGCTTTTTTTGCTTGAGATAGGATCTTGTATGTATCCCAAGTTAGCCTTAACTCGGAGATCTGCCTGCCTCTGCCTCTCCCTCCCTAGCGCTGAGACTAATAGAATGAAAGGTATGTGTCATCACGCCTGGCCCAGTGTCTTGGTTTTTGGACAGGGTCTCACTGAGACCTGGGGGTGAGCTCTGAGTACTGTTGCTTCCCCAGGGTTGAGATTCTAAGTGCACATCACCTGGTCATCTTAGAATTTCTCTTTTTATATCTTGTGTGTGGGGTGCACATGTACCACAGCATGTGTGTGTTTAACTTCATCATATTTGTCTGTGGGATTGAACTGGGGTTGTTAAGCTTACACAGCAGGGTCCTTGTCCTCTGAGCCACCTTGGTGGCCTGCACATACATAGGTTTTTACATGGTGTGGGGACCAGACTCAGGTTCTCATGTGGGTGTAGCAAGCACTTTATGGATGGAGTTATCTCTTTATGCCTGAATAATCATTTACTTCTCAGGGTTTAGAAAGTCCAAGATGAAAGTGCCGTGGGATTGCTTGTTAAGGATTTCCTTTCTTTCTTTCTTTTTTTTTTTGGTTTTTCGAGACAGGGTTTCTCTGTGGCTTTGGAGCCTGTCCTGGAGCCAGTCCTGTAGACCAGGCTGGCCTCGAATTCACAGAGGTCCGCCTGCCTCTGCCTACCAAGTGCTGGGATTAAAGGCGTGCGCCACCACCGCCCGGCCCTTTCTTTTCCTTGATGATGCCTTTTTGTGACCTTGTGGCAGAAGAGCAATATGGCCACCTACTTCCTTCAGGCCCTCCTGCATGAGGACACTAGTACCTTAACATTCTAGTCCTGCTGCAGAGGGAATTCAGTTTCAACATCCATTTTGGAGGGACACAACCAAATCATAGAGGGAGTCAGGTCAGGTCATATTGTCATTTAAGATAACATTTTTGGTGGTTGTGCTTTGAGACAAGGCCCTGCCGTATTGCCCCATGGCCTGGAACTCTAGTGCTTTTATCTCTAGTGCTAAGCTTGCTACACAAAGCACCACGCCTGCTTAAAATGAGGCTTTTGCCTGGTGTCACCGGTGGTGTACACCTTTAATTTCAGAGGCAGATCTCTGGGTTTCCAGTCCAGGTCTCAAAAACAAGACTGCCCCCCACCCACCATTTTCAGTATCATAATTGCTGCAGAATCTATTCTCCTGAACCCTTTAGAAGTTTTTATGTTCAGAGTTGCAGGATATACTTATGATGCTGAGATAGGAGAGCTCAATATTCAGTGTTACAGTTGCTGACTAGTGGCCTCTGTTTTTACTGGGAGCCAGAGATCATCATTTGAATCGATCCGGAATGTTCTTCCCTGCTTCTGTTCTGCTGCACTGTGTGGTGTGGACCTCTCCATGATTTCCACATCCTTCCTGCTGGTCGTAATGCCACTCTTACTTTGTTCTACTCTGGGGGAAGATGTTTATAATAAGTCAGTTAGTCTGGTTGCTTAGCAGCTTGCCACAGTTAGTTGCTTGGAACCAGACACATTGTTGCCATTTGAAGAGCATGTTCCAGCCCTCTTCAGGTTACACTGCAGACACACTTGGAACTGATAGATTTTTTTTTTTATAGCAGTTGTTTCATGACTACAAATGAGTATTTCTATATTGTTTAATAGAAAATATTTTTATGCTCATATATTCCTTTTCTGTGAGGTTTTGCTTGTTCTTTTTTATTTTTTTACTGTCATAGCTTGTTGTACAATCTTACAAATATTTGCAAAATCACTAAAAACTCAAAATAGAGTTCTGAAGTTTTTATTTAGATGCATAGAGTAACTACCTGGACAGAGCATCAGGGGTGAGAGGAATGTGAGGGTCTTCTGATGTGTTTTTAAGAATATTTCATTTTCAGGTGAAAGTGACTATTTTCTTCCCTTGATAATTTTTGTCACATTTAGTAAATGGCTTTCCTGATGACTAAAGAAGAACTTATTTTCCTAATCCATTCCTTGTTGAAGTCTATTTGGGGAACAGAGAGCTGCCTAGAAGGCTGGCCTGAGTTTTTAATGCTATATTAGCAGGTCTCTGGGAGGAAGCACAAAGCCCGAGATTGTCTATACAGAGCACACAACAAATGGCTTTTGCTTTGCCCTTGTCCCTGGGAAGGTGCTGCATTGTCTCTGGCGCAGGGTGGGATAACATAGTCCCTCGCCTGCACTCAGTGTAAATTTACTCGACACAGTCCCTGCATGCATTCCAGCAGAGAACCGCACACTACAGAAATAATTCTTATGCTGCTGAGCTGGCAGTTTCCCACTTAATCACTGTGTGATGTCACCTGTGCCATTGGTGGGAAATGTGCTGACCATTTCTGCCTTTTAAGAGACAGTTGTGATAGGATATTAGCTAAAAGTGAGGTCAAAATAAACAGTTCAAGTTACATTATAGGTTTTCAAAGTCTGAAAGATTATAAAGTAGCAAAAAAATGTTAAATTAGATTTAAAGAACCACATTGGTTTGTGGTATTTATAAATCCACTGACATGGTCCTTCCTACTGAAAATAAACAGAGGTGTATGTCGTCAGTGGTCCAATGGTTTTCTTTTTTTTTTTTTTTTTTTTTTGGTTTTTGAGACAGGGTTTCTCTGTGTTTTTTTTGGAGCCTGTCCTGGAACTAGCTCATGTAGACCAGGCTGGTCTCGAACTCACAGAGATCCGCCTGTCTCTGCCTCCCAAGTGCTGGGATTAAAGGCGTGCGCCACCACCGCCTGGCAAGGTCCAATGGTTTTCTAGTTCATAACTAAGCATTAAACATTGCAGCTTTGGTCTGGCACGTGCTTGTAATCCCAGCATGTGGAATGCTGAGACAGGAAGATTGTGAGTTCAAGGCCAGCTTGAGTAACTAACTAGTAAGACCTCATCTCAGAAAATAAACAGCAGGGGCGGGGAAGAGGCAAAAAGTGAAACAAAACAAAAACACTAACTTTTTAAAAATATAGATTAGGGTCACAAAATTGTTGGTTTAAGATTCTTGAAATGGGAGCCGGGTGGTGGTGGTACACACCTTTAATCCCAGCACTTGGAAAGCAGAGGTAGGTGGATCTCTGTGAGTTCCAGACCAGCCTGGTCTACAAGAGCTAGTTCCATGACAGTTAGGGCTGTTAGACAAAAAACCCTATCTTTGAGCCGGGCGGTGGTGGCGCACACCTTTAATCCCAGCACTTGGGAGGCAGAGGCAGGCGGATCTCTGTGAGTTCGAGACCAGCCTGGT
>NC_022017.1:5021350-5023929 GCF_000317375.1 Microtus ochrogaster
AAAACAACAAAAAAAAAACCCAAAAAAAAAACCCCTATCTTGAAAAACAAGAAAACAAATAAAAAGTCTTGAAATGGTGGCTGCCAATAGGAGAGCCCAGGTATTGGTAGATTGTTACTGAATTTTCTGTAAGGGGGAGAAGGCAGCTTCCTTAATGTATATTTGATTTCTTGGCAGAAGATGGATACTACAATGGTGAATTTGTGGACTCTGTTTGAGCAGCTTGTGCGCCGGTTGGAGATTATCAATGAAGGAAATGAAAGCAGTAAGTCATTCTGATCTGGTCTCTGGAGGACGGGGAAGGAGGACGGGTGAGATAAGAAGGAAACCAATCAGATTTCAGCATTTGGTTTGTATGATGCTGACTGAAATGTCTGAGATCTGAAAGTTGGTGTTCTTTCAGTTTCCCTAAGAAGACAGTGCTGGCCAAAGGGTGCTGAGCACTCGTTTCAAAGGACCATTAAAATTTATTCTATGTAACTCATTTTTATTTTTTTAGTTTTTTGAGACAGGGTTTCTCTGTGTAACAGTCCTGACTATCCTGGAACTAACTCTGTAGACCAGGCTCAAACTCACTGAGATTCACCTGCCTCTGCCTTCTAAGTGCTAGGGTTAAAGGTGTGCACCACCACCGTCCAGCTATATTACTCTTAAAAAAAACCCTGTGTATGTGGGTACCTACGGATGCCAGAAGAGGGCACAGGGACTTCTGGAGCTGCAGTTACTGCAGTTATTGGTGGCTGAGAGCTGTCTGACGTGGTGCTGGAAATGAGCGCGGGCCTTCTTTACCACTGAGCCATCCATCGTGTTTTTTTTTTTTTTTAAAGATTTATTTATTTATTATGTATACAACATTGCTTCCATGTGTGCCTGCAGGCCAGAAGAGGGCACCTGATCTCATTTCAGATGGTTGTGAGCCACCATATGGTTGCTGGGAATTGAACTCAGGACCTCCGGAAGAGCAGTCAGTGCTCTTATCCTCTGAGCCATCGCTCCAGCCCCTCCATCGTGGTTTTTAAGTGAACTTTACCCAACTAGCTAGTTTACTCACTTTCTTGCTTACCAAGGGTCTCTTTCCATAGAATAGTTGGTATTAATTACCAATTTCTTATTGATTCCATGAGTGTGTTGGTTTTTGTTTTCCCTTTTTAAGAGGGTAGGTCTCATACTGTAGCCCAGACAACTGAAGTTGCAGCAATCCTCTTACCTCAGATTCCTGACTACAGGCACAAAGCTACCTCATGCAGATCTGCTCTTCATGCTTCCAGACAAGCTCGCCTCCAGTTCACTAGCCCAGACTTGCCTAAAATTCTGTTCTTCCTGCCTCAGCCTCCTAAGTTCTGCTGGTCTTGGAACTTACTGTGTAGATCAGGCTGGCTTTGAATTTACAGAGATCTGCCTGACTCTGCCTCCTGAGTTCTGGGATTAAAGGTGTGTGCCACCACTGCCAAGCTCTAAGATAACTTTCATACTGCCCTACTTTCTAAAATTGGTCTGCTACTAACATAAGTTCCCTTATGACTCAATTTCTTTCCCCTCATCTCCCTGACTGTCCTGGAACTCTCTCTGTAGACCAGGCTGGTCTTGAACTCAGAGATCCACTGACCCCTGGCTCCCAAGTGTTGGGATTAAGATGCATGCCACCACACCCAGCTGACTGGGTTCTTTTGAATGAATTGGTATACCAAGTTGGAAGTTCATTCAGATTTAAAATTGCTTGTATGTTGTACATTTCTGTACATGGTTTAAATTTGTATAGGAAAAAATGCCCTCTCTACCTAAAAATCTGCTGACTTTATGTGAATGTGGCTTAGTTTTATCTGTAAACAGGGTTTGACCAGCAGTAGCCACAGCTTGGAATCTTGCAGTATGTTGCTGGTGGAGAGTGATGCTTGTATATAGGTTGAAGTTAGCTCGGGAATTGAAGGCACTTGTGCGTATTGTAAAGTGGTCTTCACCAGCAGCGGGGGATAAAATGAATGCTGCTGGAGAGTGATTCTGTCATTGCAGATGTTTGAGCAGAGTCCCCTTTCTGCTTCAAGAGCTTGTGTGATCATTTCTGCTTTTACACCAGAGTATTTACTTCCCCTCAAGGTATTGTTAAACAGCAAAAGCAATTGGCTCTTTACTTTCTGATCAATATTTGTATAATTATTACTGAATGGAATTACAGGCCTTAGATATCTGTAATATTAATCTACATCTACTAGAGCGTATTGTAGCAGTTGTACTTGAATTTGCTGTGTAACTCTGGTTCAGCAATGTGTGACTGTAAAGGAGGCTGTTTTTGTTTTATGTGACTGTCCTGGTGTGTGACGGCTGCCCCAAAGGTATCCCTCTTTGATTGCCTTCTGTTCATGGGCTTTCAGCGTTTGTGGCATCCAGAGCCAGGTGACTAATGAGTTATACTCTATAGCAGATGCCCTGGGTAAGCCAGGACTGTGCAGCCTATTGGATCAGGAATTGCTTCCCTCTCAGGTCTTATCCAAAGTGACAGAACAGGTTGGTGCCTGGTCATGTTCGGATATGTTTGACTATAGTCTAGCAAGACTTTATATTTGGAGCCGGGCGGTGGTGGC
>NC_022017.1:5024059-5034049 GCF_000317375.1 Microtus ochrogaster
AAAAAAAAAAAAAAAGTCTATATTTGGGATGAAGCTAACTAACTATAGGCCTGTTTGTTTGAGCAGTTGTAGTTTTGCTGCTTGGATTATTGAAGTTTTTACCTGTCCTCAGTTGAATTCATCCAGGTTGTGAAGGACTTCGAAGATTTCCGGAAGAAATGTCAAAGAACCAACCAGGAGCTGGAGAAATTCAAAGATCTGTTATTGAAAGCAGAGACCGGGCGGAGCGCTCTGGACGTTAAGCTGAAGCATGCACGTAATCAAGTAGATGTAGAGATCAAACGGAGACAGCGAGCTGAGGCTGAGTGTGCAAAGCTGGTGTGTACGCCTGGAGTGTTAAGCTGATGATGGGCTTGGGAGACATCATTTGATAATGTTTCTCTTTATCAAATATACCCAGCTCCCCTCCACATAAACGACTGAATTGTTTGACATATTGCCTGTGATTAGAGATGAAACTGCAGCTGTGACCTCTGTTTTTTCAGCTTGAAATTAATACTTATTTTCTCCTTTAGATTTGAAACTGTTTTTCACTAGACATATTTCAAATGAGAGGTATAACAAAATGGCCAAGAATGTAGTACAGTTGGTAAAATGCTTGCCTGACATGCACAAGGTCCTGGGCTCCAGCACTCCAAAAAAAAATTTTTTTTAAGAATTAAAATGAGGGAGAATAATAATGAAATTCTAGAATCCTTATCAATCACAATTTATTTGCTATTCTGCAGGGGTGGGTGGGCATCTTGAGACAGGGTTTTACTGTACAACTCCTGATGGGCTGAAGCTCAAGGATGATCCTCCTGCCTCTGCTCTGAATACTGGGCTTAGAGTTGTGTGCCACCATGCCCATCCTATATTGTTTATTATAAATGCCTAGAATATTGTTCTCCTTTTATGAATTGGTGGCACTGGCCTGCTGTCATCGATAAAGGCAAGGCAACTCTAATGCTTTATCATTGCTCTCTAACTCAGGATAAAGGGCTAGACGTAGTTAGTGAGTTGAACAGTGTGACTGGCATATGACATTATTCTTTTGATGTGGCAGGAGGGGTCTGGTGCAAAGGAGAGCTTTAGCTGAGGGGACTAAGCCATCTTAGCTCTGTTAGATGCCTCAGTGAGCCTAAATTGCCTGCATTGCAGCTTTGTATCTATTTTAATGTATTTAGTTCCATTATTTAGAAAAACATGTGACTGCTTTGATCTGTAAGAGAGGCCAATAATTGTACTAATAAAAACAACACTTGAAGTATTTTTGCTATGAGAAATCTATTTTGGAATTCTTATTCTATATCACTGTCCTTTTGATTAGCAGTTTGATCTAAAAATCTTATAGCAGAGACCCCCTATTCTATATGGAGCTGATTTTACTCATCAGAAACCAGCCACAGCCTGGGCTTGATGTAAATTGATATTCTATTGTTGTCATGCCTTCCTGAAGGCCCATTTGCATAATGTTGTATTTTAATGCCGTCTGTCTGTCCCATAAATTTAAGTGAAGCTTTCTTCCCTGACTAGTTATGATGTTTTACTCTGCTTTGGTCTGTAGGAACAACAGATTCAGCTGATTCGAGATATACTCATGTGTGACACATCTGGCAGCATTCAGCTAAGTGAGGAACAAAAATCAGCTCTCGCTTTTCTCAACCGAGGCCAAGCACCCAGTGGCAACTCTGGGAACAATAGGTGGGGAGCTGCATCTGTTGTCATCTGGTCACAAGCGGCACAGCTGTCAGAAGTCCTGTCATCTGACCTTAAATGTACTGCTTCTGGGATGTGTGCTGAACAAAGCAGAAGAGCCTCAGGAGTAGGGCGGTGGCGGGGCACATAGCCGCCCCCATTTGCTTTCATTATTTTTTTAAACTTTCCTTAGGATGTTGTTTCACCAAGGGTGCAGTTTTGATGTTGGTGTTAAATTGCACATCAATAACTGATCCTGTACATTGCGGAGAATGCTGAGGTGAAAGTGGGAGTTCAGCAGTGCTCACAGTGTTTATTCTCCAGAGCTGCTGGGAGCCATAGTGTCACTGAAATAGTTTCAGCCAGGCTTTGCGTGTAGTACTCCCAGTACAATAAGTAGGAAAAGACTTAGACTCTCAGGGTTATTTGTTTTGTTGGCTGTTGGTCCATGAGGAATCTTGTTTGGTAAGATAGGGTCTTAGGGTATAGCCCTGGCTAGCCTTCATTTATTGTTTATACTGAGCTGCCCTTGAATTCATAGAGATCTACCTTTCTCTTCCTCCTGAATGCTGGGTTAAAGCTATGATGCTCCTATGCCCAGCTCACATGGAATCTTTATAATTAAGAAGATATGGGAACTTTATTTATTTTTTTAAAAGTTTTAAAAAATTATGCGTAAGTATGAGGTAAGCATATGTGCAGGGTGCACATGAAAACCAGAAAAGAATAGTTATAATAATAGTTGGTCCCCCAGAATGAGAGCTGTAAAAGACTGTAAGCCGCCTGATGTGGTAGTGTGAGGTCTTAATCGCTGAGCCATCTCTCACCCCCGGCCCCTGTTTTTTGAGGCAGGGTCCTACATATCCCAGGCTGGCCATGAATTCTTTAGCTTGTGCCTCTCAAGTGCTACAGTTATTTCATGGACTACTATATTCAGCTTAGACTTGTGTACTTAGAGTACTTGTGTAGGATGGTTCAGTTCTCAGTGCTTTGTAAACTGGACATGGATGTGCACATCTGTAATCCCAGTGTTTAGGAAGTAGGGGCAGGAGAGTCAGATGTTCAAGGTCATCTCCAGTTACGGGAAGTTCATGGGACAGCCTTGTCGCAGACAAAAATATCAAACCAAAAGCCCAGTACTGTGTAATATTCACTTGTAGGAAATCTCAGACTCAATTGGAATCAAATTGAACCTCAGTCTGCTTCCTTGTAGTATATACTCAGCAAGAAAAACCCCATATGACACTCACTTGCTGCTGCACTCACAGTGCTCCATGGAAATGATGCAGAGCAGCTCACTGCAGCTATGGCTTCAGCTTGTGCTTGTCTGTAAACTCACTCATGTTACCTGACCAGTGGGACTTTTCAGGGTACTGGTGGCTTTTATGTTTTATGGTGTCTCTGTCTAACACTGTGTTATTGTTTTTAATCCAGACTATCAACCATTGATGAATCTGGTTCCATTTTATCAGATATCAGCTTTGACAAGACTGATGAATCACTGGTAATAAACATTTGATCTCTAGAGTTTCTGCTTTTGTTAACCTGCCCTGTACGAGCATTCCTGCTCCTATCCTTGCTGTCCTTCATGATTCTTTCACTGGCTGGGCGGTGGTGGCGCACGCCTTTAATCCCAGCACTCGGGAGGCAGAGGCAGGCGGATCTCTGTGAGTTCGAGACCAGCCTGGTCTACAGAGCTAGTGCCAGGACAGGCTCCAAAGCCACAGAGAAACCCTGTCTCGAAAAACCAAAAAAAAAAAAAAATAAATAAATAAAAAAATAAATAAAAAAAAAAATAAATGATTCTTTCACTGATGATTTGTTACAGATTTCGAACTGGCAATTTAAATTATAAACTCACACAAGCTATAAGACACTGGCTTAAATATTCATTTTCTGGAAGAATGTGAAATTCAGGATTTGCTGTGAAGTTGAATTTATCTGAAGGGTCTCTGGGAGGCACCTGTAGTAACTGATGGTGTCTTAACTTGTTAAAGCCCTAACTAGAGGTAAAAGTTAGCAAGATTGACCAGGCAAGGTGTTTTAATTTTTGAGATTGGATCTCACTATGTAGTTGTAGCTGCCCTGGAGCTTGCTATGTAAATGCAGGTAAGGTTTATTTGCTGCTCCTGAAGTGAATGGATTTGTACTTTATTACCAGCATAGTTTGTTTTTTTGAGGGAAGCTTAGCCATCCTTCATGTATTCTGGGCTCGAGCCAGAAGGATAGAATTTGAATTTCTTGGCATCGTATTATTCTTTGATTAAGCAATGGTTGCTGTCTAAACTTGTTACCTTGCTTTTTGTCAGTAGCAGAACTGGTGAAATTTCTGAATAAATGGTAATGTTTCAAAAACCTACTGACATTTGATCTCTAATGTTCAGGAGACTGGTAGTCCACTGGCAGTTCATCATTTCTGTGGGAGGCTGGAGCCTAGGAAACAAACCAAAGCACAGGAAGTTGTTAGTGTTTGGGTTTTGATGGCAAAGCAAGTAGCAAGTACTTATACATTCCTGGGAGTATAAAAACTCATAGTCAGTGTTTAGCCAGAGAAGCAAATGTCCATTTTAAGGATATAAATATTGGGAAGCCACCTTTTGAAATAAAGAATTACATAGAGTAGGTCTGGGGTATATAATCAAGCACATCAGGTGAGTTTCGAGGAAAACCTCTACTGTGATAGCTGTTATAATTAGAGCTGATCAACCAGTAGCTGAATTATTTGATCATAACTGGGGAACTTCAATTCATGTTGCGCTACTGTTCATTGTATGTGCTGCTTTCAGATACTGTGTTTTTAGGGGTAACCAGGATAAGGGAAGTACAGGTAGACACCAAAATGATTGCCGTGGTTACAGTAATGGAAATGAAACTAGTCTGTAGTAAAAAGCATAGACTTCAAAGGTAAATCGTATTTAGGGTCAAGAAAGAGTGATATTGAGGGTTAAAAACATAAACTAGCTTCTTAGGGCCTGTTGGATGGAATATCCAGTCAGACAGTAGCAGTCATGTAGGGCAAGAGTCACATCTGACATGGTCAGTACAGTGTCTTGTATTCTCTAGGTTCTAAAACTAATTAGAAGAATAATCAGGAATAAAGGACCAGGTGCCTGAAATATCACGACGGGTTGGTTCTCTGACCTTTTCCTGTCTCTGTGGCATTGGTTCCTGATTCTGTTACTGTGGCTTCAATATTTGAAGGAAGCCTGCTAACTGGAGCTTTGGAGCAAACTTCAAAACCGTCCAAATTTCCCTCTCCTGGGGTTTTAAGTTAGGTAGTCTGACTTATTGATGTAAATTTATTTGTGTGGGATTTATGAGCGACCTAAGCAAAGAAAGAATAACATGATCTAATTTCCAACAGGACTGGGATTCTTCTTTGGTGAAGAATTTCAAAATGAAGAGACGAGAAAAGAGGGTATGTCTGTGTTTTCCTTGCCTTCCTGGGTGGGGCTTGAACCCACGCTCCCATGCACACTAGGCAAGTGCTCTCTCTATAGCCACTGTCACTCTTGTAACACATTCACTAAGTTCTCAGGATGTCCTTGACTTACTGTGTAGTAAAGCCTTAAATACTCCTGCCTCCGCCTTCTAAGTGGTTGTTGAGATTATAAATTTATGCCATTAGGCTCAGATGTTTTACAGTTTATAAAATAAGAGTTTTTGCCAGGTGTGGTAGTGCATGTATTTAATTCCAGCACTTGGGAGGCAGAGGCAAGTGGATCTCTGAGTCCAGGACAGCGAGGGTTACACAGAGAAACACTGTCTTCAAAAACAATTTTTCCCCCTGGTATTATGTCCCACAGTTGTGATAATAACACTAAGGAGATTGAGTCAGAAAGGTCATGAATTTGAGGCCATTCTGGGCTATTTATCAAGTTTGAGACCAGGTTAAACTATATTGTGATATCCTATTTAAAACAAACAAAACAAAAGCAGGGCTGGAGAGATGGCTTGCAGTGAAGAGCACTTAGCTGCTTTTGTAGAGGATCTGGATGGTGTTTCCAGGTGGTGACTCCTAAATGTGTGTCACTCCAGTTTCAGGGGATCCAATGCCTTCTTATAGCCTCCTTGGGCATGAGTCTTACATGTAGTGTTCACATATATGCATAGGCTACTCATAATATAAAAATAAATATTAAAAGAAAAACCAACCAAACAAAAACCTAAGAGTAATAGTTTTTCTTTTGGGAAATTTAGATACAAAACTATATTTCTGGCACATCTTTAGACATTGTTAACCAAAAAGCACAAAATGTAGGTCAGCTGTGGTGGGGCACGCTTTTAATCCCAGCACTTGGGAGGTAGGGACAGGTGGATTTCTGAATTAGAGCCCAGCCTGGTCTACAGAGTTTCAGGACAGCTAGGGTTACATAGAGAAATCCTGTTTCAAAACAATCACAAAACACAAAAGGATTAATGCTACTGGGGCAATACTTCTTTTATTTAAATTTTTTTCCTTATTTTAAAAATTTATTTTATTTTATGTACATTGATGTCTTGCCTGCGTGTATGTCTGTGTGAAGGTGTTGGGTCCCCTGGAACTGGAGTTACAGACAGCTGTGAGCTGCCATGTGGGTACTGGGAATTGAACCCTGGTCCTCTGGAAGAACAGTCAGTGCTCTTAACCACTGAGCCATCTCTCCAGTCCCTAATTAAAAATTTTTATTTATTGCTATTATTGTGTGTGTGTGTGTGTGTGTGTGTGTGAGGAGAGGGGGAGAGAAAGCATAGGCACGTGCATATCTTAGTGTATATGTATTGGTTCTTTCCAAGCCACTGTAGGTTCTGAGAATTGAACTGAGATCATCAGGCTTGCACAATAAGCAACTTTACCCACTGAGCCATCTCATCAGTCCTGCAGGGGCCATAGTGATACTGCTTAAAGTAGTGACACAGGGCAAGAGTCTACTTTATTTCACGAGTCTGGGCTACATCTCCATATAGTAGAAGAGAATATGTTTGGATTATTTTTGAGTTGTCATGTGAATTTTTATGCAGGACTTTTATGCTCTATTATAAGCTTCAGATGCAATGTGTATATAATGGGATATGGAAATCTTATCTGGGCTGACATGCTTAGGGTATTTGATGTGTTTCCAAAGACTTCGTGTCCTTAGATAGGATTATAGTTCCTCTCTTTCTGATGTTGTCTCCAAAGCTTGTCTCTTTCCTATAGCACTGAGAGCATTTTTGTGTTTGTTTAACAAACAGGCATGATAATGAACATTGCTATTTGTTGTAGCCCTGGTTTTTAGGACTTGCACGTAGTTGCTGATAGGACTGCTGTGTTTTCTGGGCTTCAGTTCTACTTGAAACTAAAGTTTTGGTCTTTACTCCCTCTCTAGCGCTCCAACAGTCGGCAGTTCATTGATGGCCCTCCTGGGCCTGTAAAGAAAACCTGTTCCATTGGCTCTACAGTAGACCAGGTAAGAGGAGTCAGAGCCAGAGAATTGTGATCCTAAATGTACCAGGGATTAGTGGCTTTGCAAGGTAAAATGACAGTCAGTATTAATGCAATGTTATTTTGAGAGAAATTGAGTGTTTTTCTATGTAGTAAGATCCTCTCTTGTCCATGTCAATGGGCTTTGATTAGGAGCAACCAGTGTCAGCCGGGTGGTGGCGGCGCACACCTTTACTCCTGGCACTCGGGAGGCAGAAGCAGGTGGATCTCTGTGAGTTCGAGGCCAGCCTGGTCTACAAAGCAAGTTCCAGGCCTTTAATCTTAGCACTCTGAAAAAATACAGGAGGCAGAGATAGCCAGGACTACATAGAGAGATCCCATCTCAAACAAGAAAAAGATGAGATCTTTCAGCTATAGGTTTGATTGTATTTTGCTGTCCCCCTGCAGTGTTTAAGATTTTGACTTAAGGGCTTAGGACTGGAATATAAGTCCTAACTTGGGATTTGGGGATTTTTAGCTACTGGAAAATGCCTATATAGAAATAAAGTTAGTTTATCTTTCTTTCATTATGGCTTCTGTTTCAGGCAAATGAATCAATAGTTGCAAAAACTACAGTGACTGTTCCAAGTGATGGTGGACCCATAGAAGCTGTGTCTACGATTGAGACATTGCCATCTTGGACCAGGAGTCGGGGGAAATCAGGTCTGATGGATTTGTGACTAGTGCTGGCTGTGGAGGCACGCAGCTATAATCTATCTAATCACTTGGAAGCAGAGATAGGTAGATTGAAATTGGAGGGCAGTCTAGGCTTCATGGTGAGTTCAGGATCAGTTTGTGGATACGTGGTGAGACCACAAAACAGAAAACAGGGCTGGTGAGATGACTTAGCACTGAAGGATGCTAGCACCCAAATAGTGGCTTATAGCCATCTGTAACTCCAGACCTAGGGAATCTGACATCCCTTTCTGGCCTCCTTGGGCACTACACACATGTGCATAGATCAACTGAGGCAAGCACTCATACACATAATAAAATCTCAAAAGAAGTTATAAAGAAGGAAAGGAAGGAGGAAAAACCAGCTGTGTCTCATGTCTAAGTAAACCATGAAGTTCTGAGGTAGGAAAATCAAGCATAAGTTTGAGGCTAGCCTTGGCTACCAAAACTAAATATAAATAAATAAATATACTGGTTGAAATTGAGAATGGGTTTCTTAAAAGCCTCTTGAGACAAGGCTACCCGCTTGCTGCTGCCCTGGTGTGTGCTGTCCTTTACTTCTGGCTAGTCAGTCAGTCTGGTGTACCACTAGTAGAAAATTGGAGCTTTTTGGGAAACTGTGTTCACTATTTATTACTAGTTATATTAATAGCAAAATTAAAAAGGAAAAATATGAAAATTAAAACAAAAGTGGGATTAAAATACAGGATGAAAAATTTTAGGACAAAAGTTTAAATTTGATTGTTTTCTAGGTCCTTTGCAACCTGTGAACAGTGACTCTGCTCTGAACAGCAGGCCCCTGGAGCCAAGAACTGAGACAGACAATTCAGGCACACCTCAGAATACTGGAGGCACACGCCTACATGACTTTGTCTCAAAGACGGTAAATCTGGGATGACTTAATTTCCTTTGAGTCAGTTATTTTTTTTGCTTTTTCGAGACAGGGTTTCTCTGGCTTTGGAGCCTGTCCTGGAACTAGCTCTGTAGACCACCTGGCTCTGCCTCCTGAGTGCTGGGATTAAAGGCATGCGCCACCATCGCCCGGCTTGAGGCAGTTAATTTGTTTTTGAAAATGGGCTCATTCTTGTAGCCCAGGTTGGCCTCTAGCTCTGTTGTGCTTCCTGCTTTAACCGCCCAAGTGCTGGGCTTACAGCACCTCACCACCACTCCTATTTATCTTTGTATTTGGAGGGAGCAGATGCCATTTTGTATTGAGCTTGTTTATTTCTTTGTTTTCAAGATAGGGTTTCTCTGTGTAGCCCTGGCCGTCCTGGAACTAGCTCTAGAGATCAGGCTGGCCTCAAGCTCAGAGAGCTGCCCCTGCCTCTGCTGAGAGTACTGGGATTAAAGGTCTGCGCCACCAGCACCTGACTAATGTACAGATTTTTAAGGCTACTTTTCTTCGAATTTGCCAAACCCATAGCTCATGTGACTCACATCCTAATCAAGACATTACATATTATTTTATGTCCATAAAGTTATCCTGCATGATATTGGTGATCTTAATGTGGGGATCAGCTCATTTGGAGCTGGAGTTACAGGTGATTGTGGGCTACCCAGTGCAGGTGCTGGGGATCCAGCTTGTGCCCTCTACAAGAGTGACGAGTGCTCTTAATCACTAGTTGTCTCTCCAGCCCCACTGAGCCACCATCGCCTGGCTTCATTCATCTGTTTAAGTCCACTGACATTTAGTATATTCATAGAATTGGGTGTTTGTCGCCATTGTCAATTTTAGAACATTTTCACCACCCAAATCTATACCTAATAGAATTTCCCCCACCATTCTGTGCTACATCAGTATCCAGTAGTCAGAGGCTACCATTATCCACACCACTCGTGTCTATGGATTTGCCTGTTTTAAGACGTCTTATGTACTTGAGGCCTTATGGTCTGTGCACTTTTGGGTCTAGCTTCTTTCATTTGCTCATCATTGCTGTAGCCTGTGTGTTTCATTTCTTTTTATTTAATGAATGATGTTTCACTGTATCAAAAGCATATGCCATATATTTATCTGTTTATTAGTGGATAGACATTTAGGGTTTTCCATTTTCAGCTACTAGAAAGAAGGCTATGTGCACACATTTTATGTAGGCCATTTTCATTTTTCTTTTTCTTTTCTTTTTTTTAATTTTTAAAAAAAATTTTTTTTTTATTGAGAAAAAAAAATTTCCGCCTCCTCCCAGCCTCCCACTCCT